>NW_004949162.1:1570266-1575602 GCF_000317375.1 Microtus ochrogaster
TAAGTAGAGATATATACATTTTCAGGTAATTAAATTTTACCCTGCAGATGACTTGTCCTCATAAGTAATATTTCTCTTTGTTCTGTGATCCTTTCTGGATATGTACCTATTTTTCTTTGGGCATCTAATTCTCCAGAATCTCTTGGCTCTTTGAAGATGAGTGTTTCCCCCCAAAGACAAGAACAGAACCCTACCCCAAACCTTATAATGTTTTCTTACCACCTGTATGTTTGTCACCTCTGTGGATGAGCTGTCATTTCTCTTTCTTAAAAGGTTTATCCTTTTTTTTGGTATTTGCAATTAATTTAATGAGTAGAAGGAAATGCCTTTGAGATTCCAACAATAGTCTTGCACTTTATAGACCAAAAGATAAAATCAAGAAAGAAAAGTTATGATTTATGGTATCAGCTGCAGGCTCATGATCATTCTGTTCATTTTTGTGAGCCAAAGGTCTCGTGGAACTTTTAGGCAGACTGTGGACAGTCTTTACTGTTGTATATAGCATTCTGAAAAATAAAGGAGGAAGTGACATACATTATGATCTTTGACTGACAGCCCAATATTAAAAAGAAAAAAATCTTGTTTTTTTTTTAATTTCAAAATGGTTTATTATCATTTTTCTCCCTTTTTTTTAATTGAGAAAAGGAAAAAAAACAAGTTTCCGCTCCTCCCAGCCTCCCATTTCCCTCCCCCTCCTCCCACCCTTCTCCCCCTCCCCCAAACTCAATGAATCTCGAAAACACCATATTGAGTGAGGTAATATAGGTCCAGAAAGACAAATATCATATATCCTCACTCATAAGTGGCTTTTAGACATAAAGCAAAAAGAAAGCAGCCTACAGATCACATCCCAGAGAACCTAGACAACAAATAGGACCCTAAGAGAGACATACATGGATCTAATGTACATGGGTTGTAGAAAAAACAACTCTCCTGAGTAAATTGGGAGCATAGGGACCAAGAGAGTGGGTAGGAGGGGAGGGAAAAGGAAGGGATGGGAGAGGGAAAAATATATAGCTTAATAAAAAGAAAATTAGAAAAAGACATGGCTCTCAATTTTTAGGCTAAAATAGTATAGAAATTTATGTATATGAATATATTCTCTTCTAGAAATAATGCAGTTTCCCCACAAAAATTATTCCATATATAATATAAACAGTTAACAATATAAAACAAATGAAATTTAAAATTTTTCAGAACACCTTCATGCCCTTATTTCAGAGTATTTTTAGTATTTTAAACATTTTGTGAACACATAGAAAAATTGTATTATTATAATGTGAACACAGAAAAATTGTATTATTATAAGGCATTTGATGGAATAGACAATGTCTTAATTATAATTTTATAGTCCTTGTGTCAAGTATATTAACTTATGTGTAACAAATGCCTAACACATTTTTCATACAATATTGTAATTGGGAAAATAACAAACTTGTTCATTCTTATGTTGTGCACTACAAGAAATATGATAAACAATGTAAATGAACACACTTTGGCTTTCTGTAGCACTTCAACATATAATAAAATGTTTTATTGCTTATTTCTATTAACACATTAATAGAGGATTAATTTAAAAACAAAACAATAGCAAATATGCACTTAAATATTTGAAATATGTATTATACAAAGTTCATAATATGTAATTATGCTTTCATTTCTAAAAATTCTGTTCAAGAGAAAAATTAAAAATATATTATAGTCTGAAACATATATGCACTAAACCCTTATGTACCTAATTTTATGTAAAGATTACTACTGAACTTAAGGATATAGACAAAAATCAAACCATTAATAGTAGGTGATTTTAAAAACCCACTTTCTCCAATAGATAGTTTATCAGATAGTTTATTGTGGATATCAGGAAACTGAAACACTCATTCACTGTTTTGAGTGAATATTGGTATATCTCTTATGGAACTTAATATAGAGATAGATACAGAAATAGAACTCCCATATGTCTCCACTATACCACTTCTGGAAATATAATAAAAGGTTTTTATACCCTACTATAGAGATGCTCCCTAATCCATGTTAATTGCTGTACTATTTAAAATGTCAAGGAAATTGTTACAACCTTGATATCCATTAGTTGGTGAATTGATAATGGAAAGGTGGTACATATATACAATGTAATTTTTTTTCACCTGTAAAAGTCTATGAAAATTTCAGGTAAAAGGATGGAACTGGAAATATTCAGAGTGTAGTAACCCAGGCCCAGAGAAAAACGCCACATATTTTCTTTCATATTTGGTTACTAGCTTTTAATATTTAGGATATGTGCTTAAATTCAAGTACTTGGTACTTGTAGAAGTCAAGAAACTAGTAAAGCACCATGAGGAGGATTTGAATATGTCAGATTGCTTTTAACTTTGAGAGAATTCTCCACCTTGCTGAAGATTTGCTAGACCAGTCTGCAATCAACAGATGAGGATTCCATTTTTCCTACATCATCTCCAGAATTTGCTGTTGGTTCTTCTGTTGATCTTAGCTAATCTAACTGAAATAAGATAAAATCTCAAAGATATTTTACTTCACATTTCCTTAAATATTAGAGATGATATTTCTCAACCATATTTATTTCTTCTCTTGAAAACTGTTCAGATTCATAGCTTTGTTATTTTTCATACTTCTTTTAAAAAGACACCTTGGGGTAATGGGATGGTTGGGATGGAGGAAGAAGGGTGGATATGGGAGTAGGGAAGTATATATCTTAATTTAGCGAGCCATTTTAGGGTTAGCAAGAGACTTTACTCTAGAGGTATTCCCAGGTGTCCTTGGAGATGTCCCCAGCTATATCCTTGGGCAGCTGAGGAGAGGGAGCCTGAAGTGGCTCTATCCTATAGCCATACTGATTAATATCTTGCATATCACCATAGAACCTTCATCTGGCGATGGATGAAGCTAGAGACAGAGACCCACATTGGAACACTGGACTGAGCTCCCAAAGTCCAAATGCGGAGCAGAAAGAGGGAGAACATGAGCAAGGAAGTCAGTACCGCGATGGGTGCACCCACCCACTGTGACAGTGGGGCTGATCTAATGGCTTACCAAGGCCAGCTGGACTGGGACTGATGGAGCATGTGATCAAACCAGAGTCTCTGAACGTGGTGGACAATGAGTGCTGACTGAGAAGCCAAGGACAATGGCACTGGGTTTTGATCCTACTGCATGACTGGCTTTGTGGGAACCTAATCTGTTTGGATGCTCACCTTCCTGGATGAAGGGGAGAAGACCTTGGACTTCCAACAGGGCAGGGAACCCTGACTGCTCTTTGGACTGGAGAGGGAGGGGAAGGGGATGGGGGAGGGAAATGGGAGGAGGGGAGAAGGTGGAAATTTTTAATTAAAAATAAGTAAATAAATGGGAAAAAGTTTTTATAATCTAATAAACCAAGTTATTGCTGCTGTTGTGTAGGAGTAAGTTTGAAATGTTCCATCCTGCAGTAAAGCTCCTTAAACTAGACAGAAGGTAAGGAACTCAAAATCGCTTCAGAAAGTCACTAAAACTGATCAGATTCATTAGACCAATTCCTCCCAAAAGTAAACAATACAATCTTCTGAGTGCCACTCTCAGACAAGTTGTAAGAAGACTTTTGAAACCAGACCAGTGCTCTGGAAAAAGGAAAAACCTGCTGAGTGGCCTGGGAGAAGTTTAGACCGACTGAGTCACTTGGAAAGGACAAGCTTTAACCAACTGAGCTAAATTTAATTTATGAGTATGCTCCAAATTCCATATTTTGTGAGCTAGTACCTATGCTGTGGTGAGTTTTAGTGATGTAGTGGTCATTAAGTCATTTCTGCTCCTGTAAGTAATCCCTCATCCTTATTCTTGTAAATAATGCCAAAATCGCCATTGGTTCAACAAATTGGAACTTGGTATTTGTACTTTGAGCTTGGTATCTGTCCAAATAAGTATAGGCCATGGTAAAGAGAGTGGTGGAAGTAAGTGAAAACCTTGGTATGAAAGTAAACATCAAGAAGACTGAGATACAACACATGGGAAGGGTGCAGAAGGATTTTAACATTGTAATAAAATATCAGAACCTCAAGCAAACAGTCAACTTTGTCTAGATGGGAGGAAACCTCATCTCAAAGGAGGGATCTATTTCAGATGTCAGGAGGTGGATAGGGATAGCAAGGGCTGCATTCCAGGCAGTTTTTGAGAATTATAAGATCTTTTTGTTTCATTATTTATTTATTTGTTTGTTTTTTGTTTGTTTTACAACTTGTCTGCAATTCCCCTTCTATTCTGAGTCCCTCTCCAACAACCCCACCTCTGTTCCCACCCTCCAACTCACTCCTCCTCCATTTTTGTTGAAGAAAGGACAGATCTCCTAAGGATATCATCAAAACATTATTGTGCAATACTAATAGATTGGTACCTACCAATTGTCATCAAAAAGGCTTCATTTACAACCTATTGGAAATAAACATAGACCTGTAGCAAAACATCAAATAAAAATTGGGAAATCCTGAAGAAGAGTGAGAGAATGGAATGTAGCCAGAGGGGGCAAGTCCATCACAAGGAAACTCAAAGAAATAACTATCCTTGGCTCATAAGGGCTCAAAGAAACTGAATCAACAACCAGAAAGCCTACATGGGACTGACCTAGGCACTCTGCATATAAGATCTTGATGTCACTTATTCATTTCATCAAACTCAGGGTACTCTCTGTACTTTTACCTAGTATGTTTTTCCTTCCACACTTCATGTCATTATGCTGTCCATGATGTGGTTATGCTCCATTAGAAAGGGATTGCCTAATTTTATTAATGTTGAACAAAGTTATTTGCTATTTTTGAAGTATGCTTACCTGAAAGCAATATATAGTAAATTAGGATTGGATTATTTTTAAGACAAACTAGTACTCAAGATACAATTCTTCATACTTCCAGTCCCAGCACTTGAAAGGTTGAAGCAGGAAGATGGTCGTGAGTTTAAGGTCAACTTAGGGTACATATTCCTATGATTTATGCCAGCCTGAGAAGTAGAGTTAGACTCCATCTCAATCACTATATAAAAGTAATTGGGCAGTGGGACTGGAGAAATACTTTAGTCATTAAGAGAAATGGCTCCTCTTTCAGAAGACATATGTCTTCATTCAAGAACCCATATAATAGTTTTTTTTATAGTTTAGTTAGCAATCTTATGTTAGCAGTTAATTTTTATTTTTAAACCACATTGCATATCTTGCTATGTTTGCACATACCTTCCAATAATGATATGACAAATTCAACTATTCCTCTATCACACAACCTTTAAAATCATTGAACTTGAAGAATTTTCTTTTGATCTATATATTTATGAAGTTTCTGCAGCACATGCTAAATGAT
>NW_004949162.1:1580728-1606405 GCF_000317375.1 Microtus ochrogaster
GTGTTAGGGTGTTCAAATACTTCTGTTGTAAGATCATTGGGTTCTGGTGTTTTCATGTTGTTTTTCAGGTTATTGGGTGAATTCTTGCCTTGGCGCCTGTCCATCTCTTCCTATTGATCCTATCTAATGGGTCTTTTAAAACCTGATCAGGTTTCCCTGCTGGCCAAGGGTTCCGCTTACCAAATGCCCTCGCTCTGTTTCCTGGTTCCTGCCTCAGGCCAAGAACCCTCTCACCCCTCCAAAGGTCTTCAGGATCAGGACCAAGCTCCCTGTTTGCCAGTGACCTTACTAACAAAAGGCCTACCTCTTTGATTTAACTGTAGTGGGGCGATCGATCTGATCTCGGTGTTGCGCGAGGTCCGTGCAGCCTGCTTCTGCTGCTGGGACGGTTCCCGCCGCCAGCTGCCTGTGTCCTCTGCTGTCGCTCTGGTCCCAGCCAGTCCCCGATGGCTGTGGTAGGTGTCCTCCGGCCGCGTTCCGCCGCCCGGTGTTCCGACCGCGTTCCGCCGCCCGGTGTTCCGGCCGCGTTCCGCCGCCCGGTGTTCCGGCCGCGTTCCGCCGCCCGGTGTTCCCGCCGCGTTCCACCGCCCGGTGTTCCTGCCGCATTCCTCCGCCCAGTGTTCCCCATATAATAGTTTAAAAGTGTCTGTTATTCTAGTTCCAGGAGATCCTGTGCCCTTTTCCGACCTCTACAGGCACTAGGCATTTGTGGAACACGTACGCACATGTCGGCAAAGCACGTAAATTTAAAAAAAGGCAAATAATCTTCTAAAAAAATTGGTGTGGCAGAGGTTTAATCTTGTTAAAGAAACTTTTGTTTTCTATAGGGGAAAAGGCATGATTGATAACCTCAGTCAGCTTGAAGTTCTGACATATGAATCACATGTATTCCTGGAATAATGAAACATAGTCATGATTACTTTTGTCAGCATTTTTCTAAAGTGCTCTTTAGCAAAAACAGACAAGCACTTGACGCTGGTTGGTTTGCAGTCCTTCAGCAATATGAATTCTGGGTACACTGCTAGGCTACCTTCATTCTCTTTTCTAGATGAAGAGAAGACTATGTTTGAAAGCATCCTGAGAATGCTGTAGGTGTTAAATCAGAAATCATGGCTGTTTTACTACTGAGATGGGGAGTTTACTCGGCTTTGAGATATCCCTGTGTTTCTTGTGCTCTTAGGAAATATCCTTCAGCTGAGATAAAGCTCCTTTAATTGTGCTCTCGTGCAGTATGGAAGACAGTTTCTTTATGTCAGGACTCCATTTCTCAGCATGAGAGAAAGAATGAAGTGTGTATTAGGAATTCTACCATGTTTGACTCCATGTAACAGTGGAATTGTCTTTCAAACTCAGCCTCCCATCTTAAGGATATAAGCATAATTTATCGTTTTGTTTGTTTATAGGTTTGAGCAAGGACTTTTTATATAGCCCCATCTGGTATCAACTTATAATTGTGTGTGTGAGTGTGTGTACACACAGTGTGTGCATGTGTTTCTTTTCTGTATGTACATTACATGTATGCAATTGTTTATGGATGTCAGAACAGGGCACCCTACCTAGTGGAGCTAGAGTTAGAATCAGTGTGTCTGTCCAATGTGGATGCCGATAATGAAACCTTGATCTCTACAACAGTACCAAGTACTCTTAAGCACTTAGCCATCTATCTCTCCAATCCCAAGATGATGATTTTCCATAAGAAAAGATTCATAAATTGGCATACTTGTAAGCTACTTCCTGAAAGATATGTTATCTGTGAACTATATGAAATGTAACAAGTAAGGTGCCCTGATAAAGGACATGTATGTCTACAGAGATACCAAGTACAGTAGTTTAAACATGGAAACAAACAGAAGCAGGAAACCAGCTTACAGTATGCAAAAGGCCTAGTTTTTAATTTTTTATTAGGTGATATATAATCAACAATGAAAGGAAAATTTGATTTGAGCACTGGGTAACCATTGAGTTGCTAAGATTCAGTAAATTTATAAGCCTTGGGATGTTGTAATATTGCTTGTTTTGAACAGGGCATAGAAATATCCTTCCTAGGAACTCTGATCTGTGACTGATGCCAAAGATAAACACCCCAGGGCCAATTGAAGATACCTAGGTTTTTCTGAGGCTTGACCACTCTAAAATGGAAAATACATCATCAAAGCAAGATGACCTCTGGGAAGAACGATATACCAGTGTCATATGAGTTTACTCAAAGGCACCTTTGGAGACCTCAGGATCACTGTCATCACTTCCTGACCTGCTAGATAAAGATTAATTTATTTGTATTGCAGTAGACAGAGTGGCTAGCCAAGAAATAGTTCTGCATAAATCTAGTTACAAGTAATCTGTCAGAATGGGTCAGCACTGTAGTTCCCATACCCTACACTGTTTTTCTATAAGCCTAATGACTCCTGATGCCTATCCAACTGTGGCCAATTAGCACAAAAAAAACAGGAAGAAGTCTGACCAAACTAATGGTGAATGCAGTGTTAGAAGAAAATGGGTCTTTAATACACCCCTCCCATTGAGGCTTGGGAATTTATGTAGAAGAGGCACAGATAAACCTGAGAAGCAGGGGTGGATGATGATTTCAAGATAATAACATTGTTTTGTTCTTTTCCAGAAAGAACAGGGAAGATGCACATATGAACTCACAGAGACTGTGACAACATGCACAAGTTCTCCATAAGTTGAACCAGACACAATTCCAACAGAGAGCAAGGGAAGTGGGCACAGTGTTCCATCTCTAGGCAAGGACATACTTGCAATTGATAGCTGATTAAAGAGGAAAAATGGTTTTAATCAATAGAGTGACACAGGTGATTTCAAATACAGCCAACACAAATTGGACTCCACAAACTGGAATCTTTCTATCTCTCCCTCTATCTCTTTCTTGCCTGTTTGTTTTTCCCTCCCCCTCCATTCTACCCCCCCCCTCTCTCTCTCTGTGTGTGTGTGTGTGTGTGTGTGTTTGGGTTATTTTGTTATTGTGCTTTTGATTTCTTGTTTTTAGGAGAAAAATAGCATGAAGCATTTCATTCTCAAGGAATGAATAACTTTAAAAAAGAAAAATAATTAACTTTGCATTCTCAGATCATCATCCCTTACAAGAAACAACTCAGTAAGCATCAATTCCCACAGAAGTCTTCCCATCCTATTTTGTTAGCATCCTTAACCTCCCATATGTGTTTGTCCAGTGTTGTTTGAGTCATCATGGTCTTGGTCTATGTCATCTTACTATTGGTGATTGGTAATGGTGGAAATGAGTGCATCTTCATAATGTAGATTCTTTTGTGCAATTGAATGTTGGAATTTTTGGAATCTGGTATTGACAATGGTGACAGAATACTTAAATACCAAACCTCACAAAAATAAACTTATTTCAAAAAAATAGTGAATTTTCTAATTCCTTCCATAGTTTATTTAATATTTTGTTATAAATTTTTTTAGCATGTTTTTCTACAATAATTCAGACTAGCTATGGCATTATGTAGAAACATGTCTAGCTTAATCTATTCCACTTTAAGCTCATGCAACTATTTTTAACACAAAACAGCTAAAATATTGATTTGGCTAAGTAGAAAATTTGGTCAAAAACAGCATTACAAAGAAAGTACTAGCAGGTTTCCACTGGGTTTTTACAACATATCCAGTGCATTGCAATTATATAATAGTTATTTAAAATTCATTTCCATAGGGAATTAGAGATATTGTGTGGATGTTTAAATTTTATATGCATAAATACCAAGATGCTCACATTTTTGCATCCTAATATTTGCTTTCGGCTGTATTAAACTATCTTATGTCTCTAGGTTCAGCTCCATAGACACTCTTGTTGTAATATGAGTGGCGGGGCTGCGTCCCCAGCACCTGCCTGCCCGCATGGCTAGCTTAAGCCCTGAAATAATTACATGGAAACTGTATTCTTTTGAACACTGCTTGGCCCATTAGTTTTAACCTCTTATTGGCTAGCTCTTACATATTGATCAAACCCATTTCTAATATTCTGTGTAGCACCACGAGCTGGCTTACCAGGAAAGATCTTAACCTGCATCTGTGTGGAGTGAGAGAATCATGGCGACTACTTGACTCAGCTTCTTTCTCCCAGCATTCTGTTCTGTTTACTCTGCCTACCTAATTTTCTGTCCTATTAAAGGCCAAGCAGTTTCTTTAATTAACCAATGAAAGCAACAGACAGACCCACCTCCATCATCATGTCAACCTTTCTCTCCCCATTTCACCTTCTCCCTAACTCCCTTTCAAGTTCATGATGACTTCTTAATTATACACACCTGCACATGAATATGCACATATACATGTAGATACAGCCTGCTGAGTCTATTTACTGTTGCTCTTATGAATATGTGTTTAGAAGTCATAATTTGGGATTAGGTAACCTACCAAAGGCTCATTTCTAGAAAACACTGATTCTCCTCACAATACCCACTAAGTACTTATAGTTCTTCATTGAAGAATGTGGCCTGTGAGATTTTTCTCATCCATTTTGGCATTTCAAATTTAGGGGTGTGAATAAAACCTGGAGAAATTATCAAAATAAAAAATAAAAAGAGGAGTGATTGTGGGGGGAGTTTTAATGAAAATAATTTTAAGAGGTATGCACTATGAAGAGGAAAACTAGAAAAACTGAGGTTATTTAGAAGGTTATAAAGAGGGTGAAGAACAGGGAGAACAAATAACACTAAGGGTACTTGAAAAACATATAATGAAATACATTATTTTGTGTTTACTTAATCACACCAGAAACTAATTGAAGCTAAACCACTAGGACAATAATGTTCAATACAGAGCTATACATAGACTATATAACAAAAACCCTAATGCCTAACATGGGAAAACTTCCTTCTAAATATTGGTCATGGGATACAAATATTCCTGAAATAGTATATGCTATTGTCATTTCCCAAACAATTTCTGTTTGCTTCATAGAAATTGAATGTAATATCCAATTGCTTCATACAAAAGGCCTGAAGGAATACAATTGATCTGAGAGTCTCCTCCCTGAATTCTAGCTTTTATAGTATCTGAAAATGCTGTGCAAACTGGTGGTTTGAAAGAGAATGTCCCCATAGGCTCCTATATTTGAAGGCTTGGTATAACTATTTTAGAAAGATTAAGAGGTGTGGAACTGTTGGAGGAGCTATGTCACTAAGGGTATTTTTTGAAGTTTCAAAACCCACGCTAGGATCAGTCTCATTCTCTATTTCCAATTATTGGTCAATTTGTAAGCTCTGAGCTACTGCCCCACTACCATGGCTGTTTATCTGCTGTCGTGCTTTGTAACATGATGGCCATGGACTCAACCTCTGAAACTGTAAGCAGATCCTTAATTTAGTGTTTTTTTCATAATTCTCTTTGGTTATAGTATCTTTCCACAGCAAGAGAAGTTTCTAAGCCGAAGACTACCAATGGATAAAAACCATCACTAATCCAAGCTAGTTGTAGTGCTTAAAAACATAACAATGACCATCTTGGCACAGTATTCCCATGGATCCCAATGTGCCATTTATACCTTTGGAGTGACAAATGGCCATATGGCTGAGCTTACAGCTAATTCAATAGGAAGAAATTTATACCTGTTACTTCAAACTCAACCAACTACTTGTTTATGGTGTGGGCATAGAACTTACAGGAGTACCTACTTCTCTCACTTAACCAAAAAATATAATAATTTCTACCTGCATTCTGAATACTTATCCTTATACCTATAGATGATAAGTGTACCTCTCCTCTACACATACAGTAAAACTATTTGCAATGACAAAAAAATGCATAATCCAATATCTGGTCAAAATACAGAGAATCAATGGTGGTGTGCCCAAACCAGGGTTGATATTCTTCTAACACAATTTTGACAGATATTTTTCATATATATAGCAAAAGGGGAAGTAGGAGAATGATTGTAACAGCCAGAGAAACAGAATATTTGTTGTGAGATAGTGTAATCTATAATTGTCAGGGAAGCTCAACTCATGAAAACTAAACAATGTGGTAGCATAAAGACCTGTACTATGACTTCTCCCTTTGATTAGAGTAAATTTTAGAGTTTTGTTTAAAATTTATGTATTTTATCTTAACAGTTGTTTACCTTACTACCTCTTCTTGGTACTACCTCTAAAAGAAATTATGCCTGAAAGATCACATGGACATATATATTGTTATAAGTCATTTATTTGCTATACTTCTTAATTATTGTTGATTGGTTGGTTTGTATAGCAGTGAGATTTGGTTATACATTAGGTAACTGTGTGTCTAGTCTCTAGTTCTCAGTCACTCAAGCAGTGCCAGGTATGGGTTCAATATCATGGGGTATGCTTTAGGTCAAATAAGATGTTGGTTGGTTAATCCTCCAATCTTTGTGCCACTGATGGGTTATCATCACTTGCAGAAAGTACACCATTGTAGCTCAAAGCATTTGTGGCTGGCTTGGTGATAACATGTTACTTTAGATAGAATGTACAGTTCCTTCCCAAGACAAAAATGCTAGAAAAAGGGGGTAAATATTCTACATAAGCTTTACCTCTACTTCTCTATATCCAATGAGTATTGTAAATATTTACTGACAAATGATTGGAAAGAGAGAAAACCTTGGTCAACAGAGTGGAAACCATGTGGACAACTGCATCCACAAAAGGCCCGAGAGAGCTTGGAAAGTAATTCTAGACAAAAAAAGAATAGAGTTAAGTACAGGTTATTGATAGCAGCATTTTCTCACATCGCCTCAGCCTGCTTCTAGAGGCAAATGTGTCTCATTCAAGAGAGGCTTCCTGACTCAGCTTTAGCTGTAAAACCTTGCAGCTCTTTTAAAAGGCCCTGCCACTAAACACTTAAATAGTGTTGATGAAAAGCTGATAACATGCTTTTTGGTTTTTAGCCATAGCAGGAAAAAGTCCATGTCATTTTACAATGCTGGCTTTCTTGGCTGTTCTGCCAGAGCAAACTCTGACTCTTTCAGGCAGGAGTTCTGGCTACAGAGCATTTGAGTATGGTTTGTGAGTAGATAGCTGCAGCTTGCTTGCTGGCAAGGACCTTGAAACGCCATAGAATTGTGGCAATAAACATGGCTACAGCCAGTACCTCTGCCATAAGCCTGGAATCTCAGAAAGGTAAGGAATGGGCTGGATCCAGCCACCAAAGCTACAGCTTTAACCTCAGCCATATTGCTTAGGAAATTAAAGACTGATTTGGTCAGAAAAACAGAGATATACAGTAAAGAGAGAGTCAAAAATGAAGAAAACCTCTAAATGTTTTACAGCGTGTTAAAAAATATATGCAGACTAAAGGTTAAAGTCCTTAAAATAAAAAAAGAGAGTAGTTGGGTGTGGTGGCACAAACCTTTAATCCCAACAATTGGATGGCAGAGGTAGACAACTGACCTCTGTGAGTTCAAGGTGTGGTAGCACATGCTTTTAATCCCAACACTTGAGAGGCAGAGGCAGACAGACCTCTATGAGTTCAAAGTGTGGTGGCACACACCTTTAATCCCAGCACTTGGGAGACAGAGCCAAGCAGATCACTGTGAGTTCAAGGACAACCTGTTATACAGAGTAAATTCTGTCTACACAGAAAAATTCTGGCTCAAATAGCCAAAAATTAAAAGTAAAAATAAAAGAAATAGAGGTTAAAATAAAGTAACATAAAGATGAAAAATACACAGAGAGTCTGGATCCTGTGTGTTATTATCTTCTCTTTGAATTGTTTGAATGTTGAATAAGGAGCGACACCTGCTAAAAGATATTTGTTTATAAATGCTGCTGAATTAATACAAGATATGTATTTTGAAAATACCTTGACTTCAAAATTGAAGTCAAAATGTATGTTACTTTGGAAAAGAGGTTTGTTTTTGTTTCCAAAGGAAACGAGAGACTGTGGATTCATTCTGAGATAACAAAACTCAGGTTTGATCAAGGAAGACCACCTGAGTAATTTCTGATAGGAGCAGATGGCCCAGATGTCTGAGTACAACATCCAGAACACATTCAAGACTGCTACCTGAGATGATCAAGCCTCACAGAATACTCCAGTCAGGGCTTCATCATAATTCTAAATTTTCGTTAGGTCTCCATAAGATTAGCAGCACCTCCAAGCAGCAGTAAGTCTCCTGGAAAACTATGCCCACATTCCCCCAAGTTGGACTATGAATATTTTTTTCCTTCTTTAGAATATTGGTTACAAGTTGTTATGGCTAATGGTCAGGAGAAAAGCTAAATGAAGGATATTAGATTCAGAGTTCTTGTTTTTAGAAAAAGAGGGAGAAGTGGTATGGGGCAATGGTCTGTGTTCTGTCTATTATATTTTAAATAAATTTTGATTGGCCAGTAGCCAGGAAGGAAGGACAACCAGATAGGAAGTAGGGACAGATAAATGAGAACAAGAGAATTCTGTTAAGAGGAAAGTTTTGTCTGCAGTCCTGATCCAGTCACAGAGCAAGTAAGATGTGATTGCCTCGCTGAATAAGGTACCGAGACTTGTGGCTAACATAGACAAGAATAATGGGCTAATACAAGTTATAAGAATTAATAAGAAGCCTGAGCTAGTGGGCCAGTCAATTTATAACTAATATAGACTGCTATATGATTTCTTTGGGACTTAATGACTGAGGGAACTGGGCAAGACAGAAAACTCACAACAGATATTGTCTTGAGCAATTAGTCCTGGCTGTCAATTTAGGAAAGCAACTTCCAAAACACTGAATAGTTTGGGATTCCATTGGAACCCATTTGGCCAACAACTCAATTAGATGTAATACAGTCCCTATAATAGAAGCTCTATTTGGTGACAAGTGATAGCCAGTTGGTATTCTGTCTCCTTGGCATTTGTCAATTTCATTTAATATAGCATGAGGGCTGGCTTGTTGAGGTTTCTGTCCCGCCCAATACCCCACAGCCAGCAAGCCCCAAAGAAAATCACACAGAGATCTCCATATGTTACAAAACTGTTTGGCCCATTAGCTCAGTCTTCTTATTAGTTCTTATAGCTTATATTAACCCATTATTCTTATCTATGTTAGCCATGTGGCTCAGTACCTTTCTCAGCCGGCAGGTTACATCTTGCTTCTCGGTGGTCTGGGCAGGAATGAGAGGAATGGGCTTCCTCTTTTCCAGCATTCTCCTGTTCTCATCGCCCCACCTCTACTTCCTGTCTAATTGATCCACCTATACTTTCTGCATGGCCAATCAGTGTCTTATTAAAATACATGATTGACATAATACAGGCAATTCTTCCACATGACTTTAGATTGCCTTAAAAATCTCTATATACTTTAGGAAAAATTTACTCTATTAGATTTCAGTAAAACCCCTTGAGTTGTGCCCCCTAATTTTAGCTGTCTCTCCCCATATTCCCTGCCTCATCCCCTTCTTTCCACTGCCACCCAACTTGATTCTCCAATTTTTGGTCACACCATTCATCCATAACTATCTATTTCATTTTCCTCTCTGGTGATATCTAGTGATACCCTAATGCCTTACTCTATCCCTGTCCTCTTTAGTTTGATGGATTATAGCTGATTATTACTGACTTAAAGCTAATCCCCACATATAAGCAAATGCATACCATATTTGTCATTTTCACTTAAGATTATTTTTTCTAGTTTTATCCATTCACATGTAAAATTCATGGTATTCTCCCCCTCCCTCTCCAGTCTGAAGAGCAGTCAGGGTTCCCTGCCCTGTGGAAAGTCTAAAGTCCTCCCCCCTCCATCCTGGTCTAGGAAAGTGAACATCCAAACTGGCTAGGCTCCCAAAAAGCCAGAACATGAAGTAGGATCAAAACCCAGTGCCATTGTCCTTGGCTTCTCATCAGCCCTCATTGTCTGCCATATTCAGAGAGTCCAGTTTTATCCCATGCTTTTTCAGTCACAGTCCAGCTGTCATTGGTGAGTTCCCAATAGATCAGCCCTACTGTCTCCGTGGGTGGGTGCACCCCTTGTGGTCCTGACTTCTTTGATCATGTTCTCCCTTCTTCTGAAACTGTGTAGCACTGGTCTTACCTGGAAAGATTCAGCATGTCTGACCTGGTGGCTGGCTGCATCGCCATCTGCCTCAGAGAGCAGAGCTTTCTTCCAGGAAGAGAGGAGCATGGCGTCCTGTCTGAGGCATCTACCTCACTTCCTCTTCCTCCCAGCATTCTGTTCTGTTTACTCCTCCCACCTATGTTTTAACCTATGAGGCCAAGCAGTTTCTTTATTACTTAACCAAAGACCTTCCTCCATCAAATTTTACTTTCTCCATATCCTCGTTAACACAAAATACCATTTGTTTTGGTGATTTTAGACCTTCTAATGGGTATAAGATAAATTCTCAAAGTAGTTTTGATTTACATGTTCCTAATGGATAAGAATGTTAAGCATTTCTTTAAATGTTTCTCAAATATTTGAGTTTCCTCTATTGGGTATTCTCTTTTTAGGTCTGTACAATTTTTGATTGAGTTTTTTCTTGATATCTAGTTTTTAAGTTCTTTATATATTTTTTATATTAACCCTGTATTGAATGCATAGTTGATTTAAAAAATCTTTTCTCCATTCTGTAGGCTATTGATTTGTCTGAATAATGGTGTCCTTTGCAATGCAGAAGCTTCTTAGTTTTATCAGGCTCCATTTATTTTTTGTTTATATTGCCTGAGTTGTTAAGGTTCTGTTCAGGAAGCATCTCATGTGACAAAGAAAATGCTATTCCAAATTTTCTCTTCTATTACATTAAGCATATCTAGATTTATTTTGCAGTCTTTGATGCATTTGGAATTGACTTTTGATCAGAGTGACAAATATAGATATATTTGGAATCTTCTACTTTCAGCCCTCCAATTCAATCATCATAATTTCTTAAAGATGCTTTTTGTTGGCTTGATTACAAAAAACTCAGGTTTCAAAATGTGTGGAGATTTATGTCTGGCTCTTCAATTATTTTGAAGAGCATGTTTTTTTTTGTGCCAATATCATGCTGCTGTTATTACAGTAGCTTTGTCAGACAACATAAAATCTAAGGTAGTGATACCTCTTTAAGAATCATATTGACTAGGTATGGAGAGTGTGGACAGCCATGCATATTCCTGATTTTGGCAGAAATTATTTGAGTTTAAGTTGATATTGGATACTTGCTTCTTGTAAACTTCTTTTATTATGTCAAGGGGTATGTCTTTTGTATCCATTACCTCTCCAGGACTTTTATCATGAAAGAGGTATTGGATTTTGTCAAAATTCTTTTCTTCATCTAATGAGATGATCATATGATTTTTACCTTTCTGTCTGTTTATGTGATGGGGTACATTCATCAATTTACACATAGTTGAATCATCTCCACATCTCCAGGATAAAGTTTACTTGGTCATGGTAGAACTTTTTAATTTGTCCTTAGATTTTGTTTACAATTATTTTATTAGAATTTTACATCCATGTCAATAAGAGATGTTTGTCTGTAATTCTCCTTGATGAGGAGTCATGTGTTTTGGGTATCAAGGTAACTCTGTCCTCATGAAACTAATTGGGCAATGTTCCTTATGTTTCTGTTTTGGGGAATAATTTGAGGAGTATCATCACTACTTCTTTGAGAGTCTAGTAGAGTGTTTTGCCAACACAACCTGACAATCTGGCCCTTGACTTTTCTTGTTTGTTTGGGAGAATTTTAATTAGCGTTTCTATTTCACTAGCGGTTATAGGTCTTGTTAAGTGGCTTATCTGATCTTGATTTAATTTAATAACTGGTATGAATTGTAAAAATTATCCATTTTTTTTTAGATTTTACAACTGGTGGGAATACAGGTACAACTTTCATTCTTCATTTAATAATTTGCACTTCTCTCTCTTTTATTGGTGAATATAGTTAAAAGTTTGTTACTTTTCTTATACTTTCAAATGATCATTATATGTTTTATTTTCTCTTTTAGTTTGTACTGTTTCCATTGTAAAATTTCTGTTCTAATTTTTTTCTCCTCTGGTTGTAGATCTTGGAAACTTTGGGGCTCTCCAACCATGTGAACCAATCTGGGTAATAGCCTCTCTCTCTCTTACTCACAGTTTTTCTCTCTGTGTCCCTGTCTCTCTTCTGTATTTGTCTCGACAAGTTTGTGTGTCTGTGAACCTCATTCTACCCATTACTTCCTCTCATCCTTCAAATGCACACACACACACACACATACACACACATTCTTAGTACTCTTCCAAAAGATCCAATTCTCTCTTTTGAGCTATGCAAGCACAAATAGCAAGAATACATGTAGTATACATATATACATGCTGACAAAACACTGACACAAATAATAAAATTGATAAATATAAGTAAAATCTTAAACTCAGTCAATAATTGTCATGATTTTTTTATTCATTCCATCATTTATTTATATTAGTATGATGCTAAGGCTAAAACTGTTAGGTAAATTTTTAAGCAGAAAAGGGAATTTTTCAGTCTTAATTTTTCTCACCCAACATATTTACTAATATCACAAGGTTTCTCAGTTATAAAGTCAATATTAGATCACTATCAGTTTTGTAGTTTAAATAAGAATACCAACTTTATATGAGATGATACAACTGGAGGAACTAGATCACAGGTATACAAAGAGGATTATTTTGTAGTAGTTTTGAAGATTTTCTGATATTTTAAAATTCCACCTTGTTTACTTTATAAAGTTTTAAGTACAATTTATTACCTTTATTATTTTTGTCTATGTATGTCCCTTAGTTTGGGTGTGTGTGCATCTGTCTTCCTGTCTGTGTGTAAATGTATTCCATGGCTTTTATTTGAAATTTGTAAGAGAAGCTTAAGGAAACAGTTTTTTCCTTGGAAATCAAATTCATATTTTCAGGTTATGAAGCAAGCACCTCTACCTGCTGTCCCACCTCATCAGCTTTTAAAGTTATAACAAACTAAAGCTTAAGTAATTGCATACTTTATGACTTTCAAAGCAAACCTGATGATATTCTGTTTTTAAAAAATTTGAAGAGGAGAAACTAGTTTGAACCACTATTGGTCAAAGTCAATAATTTTAATTGCTTTAAAGTTTATTCATATAAAATATATTTTGCACATCACTAACTTTTGTACTTGTTCTCTATGTTCTCTATATATCTTCTTTCTCATTCATATTTTGGTGAGAGTTTTCTCTGATGAGCATTGGATAAAGCATGTTACATATTAACATCAGTATTTACTTCAGTTTTTCCAAGGCCAGGGCTATGTAAGCCTTTCTCGGAGTAATAATTACAGAGATATCGAAGGAGAAAAGCTTAAAGTTAATTTCTTTTTTGCTTTTGAATTTTAACATACATTAATATAAACTTCATGATTCTATGTTAAGTAAAAGATAACTATACAATAGAAAACATGACTTGTAAGTAAAATAATTCCCATTTTTACTTATTTATACAATTTTTTAAATTTAATAACATTTCTAGTATCTAAATGATAGATGATAATTTTAAATATATCCAATATTTTACTTTAATACTCATCTATTTGCGAACTATCCTAACAAAATTATTTGTTTTAAATAATACTACATACAGAATAATACTAAAGAAGCCTCCTAACTCAAAGTCTGAAAGTTAACAAATTTCGTGTTAGCATAAAAAGTAAGTAGAAAGCACTATTGTTGTTTTTTTTAGTGGATGTTCTCTTAAGGTACATATAGAAAGCTTTGTATCAGAAGTTCCTCACCAAGGAATCAAGCAACTGAATTTTGTACTATGTAAATAAAACTATTATAGTTGCACTTGTACTACTTTTTCTTGTCGTTACTTGGTTATGAAGAGGGTTCTTTATCACATGGAATCACAGAGGGATATTTGCAAATGACATTAAGTAAATCACTTCATCTTATGTGCTATCTCCAAGTGCCTAGATTATAGTGTACCAGTTATGCCAATAACATTCTAGCAGGAACTTTTCAATCACTTCAGAGTTTATTGACTGCAATTCTGATAATTATATGAAAGTGTAGCTTTGTATGTACTGCAAATAAATATCTATTATATTAGCTAAACAAATTAAGTTCCTGGAACTAAAAACTAATGACAAACATGACAGTATGGTTTCTAAAATTTGATCAAAGCCAGAAGTTCTTAACAAGACTAATAATTCAAAAGAGGAAGGACGATTCCTAGAATACCATGACTCTTCCCATTATCTTAATATCTTTCAACCAATTTATATTTAAAATCTCTGTAGTGTTGCAAGGAGACTGCTCGTTTGTCCGGGCCACCAAGAACCGAAATGACCACACAGAAACTGTATTAATTAAATCATTGCTTGGTCCATTACCTGTAACTTCTTATTGGCTAACTCCTACACCTTAATTAGCCCATTTCTAGTAATCTGTATATCACCACGAAGTCGTGACCTACCAACAAAGTTCAACACATTTACCTCTGGCTGCAGATCCATGAAATCTCCCTGACTCTGCCTTCTTCCTCACAGCATTCAGTTCTATCTTCCCTGCCTACCTAAATTCTGCCCAATCAACAGGCCAAGGTAGATTTCTAATTCATTAACCAAGAAAAGCAACACACAGAGAGAAGGACCTTCTATAACAGTGTAGACTAATATGTATAGAAAATTTAATAATATGAAATTTACAACTCAGCATAATGTTTTCAAATTAACCTTATTTTTTAACAGCACACTATTTTTATATTGTTTACTAGAATTTAATTAATTGGATGTACTAATCTGCTTAATATATTTATAATTATCTCTTAATCCAATCTCTCTCAAAAGTACTTTCAAATAAGGACATAGATTATACCCTAATATTAAGCTATTTCCCCTAATAGAAATAGGTAATGTTAAACTCTTTCACTATGGCCTTATTATAATGGCAAATTAGAAGTCAGGCATGATATTCTCTATCCCTGTAGGCAAGAACAGAAATAAAAATAGTTGGAGACAATAATACTAGGATACCAAGGGAGACAATTTCTTAATACAGACTGAAATACAAAATAGTATAATAATGATTATTGTCCTCAAATGATTTTAATGATCTTATGCAAATAGACTGAAAACGTACTATATAAACATAGCATACAAGCCATTGAGTACATATTTTAAAGATATTTTGAACAGTATCAGAAAATTTGTGAACACTCAAGTCCAATTTGTCATTTTTTTGTGCAAATAGTATTGGTTTTCTTTTTTGACAATCATTAGTTTTTGTAATTAGCTTATGTGTCACCTTTGTTTACTTTTGCCCATTTTCTACACCTTTCCAACAAAAATGTAAAGCTTCATGAAATAAGAGCCCTTGTCAGTAATTGTCTCAACTTTATTCTGAGTGTTTTAAACTATACTAAGTTGTTCAATAAAGAAGTCTGTTTATGATTCTAAGGATATGTTGTGTGAATATAATTATTTTCCCTAATGTCTATGTTTGCCTTGAAAAGGTAAGCTTATTATAGAAAGAATATGCTTGAGCTTCTCTCCCCAGCTCCTGCAATTGAACACCAAACCCTCAGAAATTCTTTAACAGGATTCTTTTTTGCTTTTATTGATGAAACATATTTTGGTAGATACCTATGTAATATCAAAATAGGACTAGTCAAATGATTAGAATATTGGAAGTTTAAGACAGCTGGACATCTATAGAAAAGAGAGGCTAGAAATCTATTTGAGAGATGTAGTGATGTGGGAGTGGCATATATCAATCTGTTGATTTCATTGGTTGAGTAATAAACAAACTGCTTGGGCTCATAGCTTAGAACATAGGTGGGAGGAGTAAACAGAGCAGAATGCTGGGAGGAAGAGGAAGTGAGGTAAGATGCCTCAGACAGAGACGACATGCTCCTTGCCCCCGAGCAGACACATGTGATGAAGCTCCGACCCAGGATGGACGTAGGCTAGAATATTCCCTGTAAGACCGGTGCTCACAGATTATTAGAGATGGGTTGATTGGGATATCAGAATTAGCCAGTAAGGGCTAGAGCTAAAGGGCTAAGCAGTGATTAAATGAATACAGTTTGTGTGTTGTTATTTTGGGAATAATCTTGCGGGCAGCGGGGTGCTGGGGACACAGCCCTGCCGCTCTTATTACAACAATGTACCAATAATTTAACCAACAGTAATTAATTAATGAAACAAAAAAAACCCTAGACATTGAGTGTCCAAGAGTTTCCTGATTAACACAAAGTCTGATATATAGGAATCTGTATAGCCATTGATAACTCAAGAAGGTTGTGTTGATTAGAATACCTCCAAATCTTGTCTTGTATTTCTCCTTTACATAAAATTGTAATTGTTACTGCAGAGCTCTCCTGAGCTATACAAGTCATTCTATTCAAGGGAAATTCTCAATTTCAGAATTGGTTACTCAGTAGAGGAGAAGGGCCTGAGACCTTGACACTTGCTCTTGATGTTTTAAATAAGAGATATTATAAAAGAGACTGAACCCTTAAACCTGTAAACCATGTCACTAAGTCCTAGATGTTGGTGTCAGAATTATATTTCAATTCATCTACTTAGAATTGGACAGAGCATAAAAATTTAGTTCTCTTGTGGACAAACAACTGTCAGACAGAACTTACTCATTAAATGACACCTCTTCAGCATTAGGAAAGTTAGAATCTGTAACAGATGGAGCCCTTATGTCTGTCATAAATATCCCCTAACAGCTAAACTCAAACTTTACCCAAAAGTTGAACTATAGTAAATAGCAAAGTGGCTTTCAGAGCTTTACAGTAATACAGTGTTTCTCATTTTGTTTCTTGGATTTAAACAAATAATGGTATACATTTTTATAATGAAAAAAGCTTTTGGTAGATGCTATTAAATTACACTGTTGGTGAGTACTACTAAAATGAGTGGATGACTAGAAAACAATCATAAGGAAGGTTGCTTCAGTACAAACTGGACTTATGAGAAACAAATAATTTTTGTATTCCACTAATATTTTCTCCAAACCCAGATAAATCCCTCAACTTTTCCCTTTGTAGACATCTTGTAAACTAACTTAGATACATATTATAACCTCCATCAACCTGTCCCATCTGATTTCTCTATACAGCAAAAATCAGTATATAATTCTTAACAAAAATGGCATGTTTTCTAGAATTTGCTCATTATCTTTTTAGTTTGAAGTTTTGTTAGTGTGAATTAATTAATTTGGTAAACCAGAATGGTGGAATTATCACTTTTAAAAAGTAGTGTTTTTGTAGATGGAGAATGCTCATTCATTTGACAGCCACCCAGACCCGAATAACACAAAACTGTATACATTATAACAATGTTTGGTCAATAACTCAGACATATTTCTAGCTATCTCTAACATCTTGAATTAACCCATTTCTAATAAGCCATGTATTGTATTGGTACAAAGCTGAGGCTTACTGGTAAGGATCCACCATCTGTCTCCTTCAGCAACTACATGGTGTCTCTTTGACTCTACCTACTTTCTCTTTCTAACTCTGTTCAGATTTCACATCTGGCTTTACTCTACTAATTTAGCCACTGGCTGAAACAGCTTCTTTAATAACCAATGGTAATAAAACATATTCATAGCATACAGAGGGGTATCCTATACCATCTCCCCTTTCCTATCTAAATAAAAAGGAAGGTTTTGAAATTAACATAGTAAAATTACATTTAACAAATTAAGTATTAAACAACAATTATACTTACAATATTTAGTCATCTATCCCATCTTTGTGAATCTGAAGTTTTATATCTAATTTATCCTTTATGATAACTAAAGAAAACTATAACTATCTGTCTTCAACTCTTCAAAGATCCCAGAAGGCTATAATATTACCTAAGTAAACAAGAAGTACATTGTAAGCAACTTAAAGATGTCTAGAATTGACAGAGACATCTCACTGCCTGGACAATCACTCAAAGTTCTTCTTTAACTTTGGGACATCCATTTTCAGTCTCCAGGCCCATAGTATCTGGAAGACTATTCCATGAAGCAGGAAACTTAAAAGGCTGTTTGCCTAACTTGGCAGTTTTTCAGTCACTTTTTTCTGTGTCCTTCAGAATGGCTGCAAGTTTTTTTCTGTGAAGCAGAAACACTGAAGGACCATGCAGGCTTTTGGAATGTTCATTAGTCACTTTTCTGTGGGTCCTGCATTTCAAGTTCATACACCATACCATCAAACAGTCCAAGCAAGAACTGTTTCTTGCTCAAATGGCTAACAAACTCCTTAAGGAGCTTCTTCAATGCCCATCATGCTCTTGAAGTACATTGGTACTGCCAGGAGCAGATGAGTCCCATGGTCATAAAAAGTCCTGAGTTCTTAAAACATTTTTAATGTCCTATTCTGTTCATTGAAAAATTTGAAGAAAACCTATCCATCTGAAATATACCTCTGTACATGTAGAAAACCTAACTAATGTTATTAAAAGTTTCATTATTACAGATAACTATCTATTAATCTATATTTCTTAACTATGAATTGCATTTTCAAATTAGCTGCACAAACACAACACCTTAAACAAGAGCAGAAATACGTATATACTATGCAACAGAATTGACCTTAAATTTGTATCAATATAATAAGATCAATACCAATGCAAAATATTCAACTCTATATTATATTCCTATTTAATGTATACAAATATTTATGAACACTAATTTTGGAAATTTGGGCATTGATTTCTCCAAGCTGCTTTCTGCTGTTTGTTGGGTAAAGTATTTTTAGAGTCCAGGGAGAATTTTTTGGGGGGAGCATTGTTCCATCAAACCACATTAGCCTGAAATTAACCAACAAATTCCTATCCTACATGAAAACAGTATCAGAATGTCTTGGACTCAAGTTTTGAAGTCAAGCTAACTTTAAAATATATATTGATATTTTTTAGCAGCCAGCCCTCAGATTCAAGTATCTGCAATCAAAAAATTCAAAGAAAACACAATAATATGAATATTTCAGAATCTCTGCATATTTTCCATCTTTATGTGGCTTTTTATTACTCTATTACTTTTTAATATTTATTTTATTATCTTTATTCTTTTAATCGATATCTGTCTGTACTCTTTTATATTACTTTTACTGTCTCTTCAAGGACTTCACTTCTTTTTATTACTGTCTATACTCTTTTTCTTCTCTCTCCAAAGCTTACATACATTTTTAAACACATTGTATATTGTTTAGAGGTATTTTATGTCCGAGTCTGTCCTATTGTGTATCTGAAATCCTTTTCTCAGAAGAATTTTAAAATGGTAAGCAGTGTGGTTGTGGCAGTCCTGGATCCTGGCTTCACCTCTCTTGGTCTTTCAATGTGGCAGAGGTACAGACATTTACTACCAGCTCTGGGACTGCTGCTAACCACATCTACACTGGGAAGCTCCATGCAGCATGTAAATGCTTTATGTCTGAGTAAAAGCTAAATCTGCCATGCAGTGTGCTTCTCATCCTGGAATTGTCTCCATGTTGTGACAGACTCCACCATGCTTTCATGCCCATGCCTGTGCACGCCTAGCAGACTTGTACAGGGAAGAGTGCTGAGCATCAGGCATGCTCTCAGCTACTTTCCTTCTAACCTCAAGTGGACATACAAGCATCCAGACCTGAAGTGTGTGGCTGATCACACGGATTATTCCCAAATGTATGGGCACCATTTTGGAAAAAAAAAATAACTGACAACTAATGTAATATAATTGGTCTTAGAGACTACTAAGAAGTGGACATTTAGAATTCAGTTATTTCTTCACTTCCTTGTGTTACTTTTTTCTTCTCAGTCATGAGTACTAAGATTTAAAGTCTTCAGCCACTTCCTAAACTAGCATCATTTCTTCAATAACACCTTTTCTAAAATCATTCTCACCCAATCAAATCTTGCTGCATTTTGCTTTATTTTTTATCAAATTTCATATCTAAGATATTCCATATACACTAAATGAAAATTATTATACTGTATGAAAATTTATTTCAAACTAAAGTCTATGTTTGAGGGTGATTATACAGAGGAATGGTGAGAATTCATGGGTTCTTTTTTTTTTTTTTTTTGGTTTTTTGAGACAGGGTTTCTTGTAGCTTTGAATCCTGTTCTGGAACTATATCTTGTAGACCAGGCTAGACTCAAATTCATAGAGTTCATCCAGCCTCTGCCTCCCAGTTGCTGGGATTAAAGTCATGTGCCACCACTGTCGCACTTAAATTATAGTTTCTTAATAACCATTAAGATGTTAGAAACAAAGAGCAAGAGCACTTTACATCAGCCTGAAAAATTTATGATGCTGCATTTCTAATAATCTAATGCTGCTGCTGCTGCTGAAGGGACCACATTTTAAGAAGCACTGCTTTGAATCAAATCACTTGAGAAACTATTAACAAAGGCCAATAGGAACAACACTTTAGAACATTGAAGTTTCCTGTCTTTTCCTCCATTCTATAAGTCACATGCTGTTTTTGTGAGAACAATATGTAAATTGATTTTAAAAAGGGATATTTGATGCTTTATTTTCCAATCAATGATGGGGTTGTCTTGAGAATTTTGTAAAGTCATTGAAGCTCTTATTTATTACAAAAAAGCAGAAAATGTGCCCAGTCACTCTCTTTCCTTGTTTGAATTAAACATAGAACACATGAAGATGCCTAGTAAATTATTAAGGTTTGTAAATGTAGTAATATTCTAAGAAATTGCCGCTGGATACATATCAACCACAAAATGACTGAAAACTATTTTCTGAGAAATAGTAGGTACTCCTGCTTCTTTTGTCACCCACAAACACTTTCTAAACATTATAAATGAAATGGTACACTCAGGTTTAACATGGTTTTTATAACATGAAAGGGGTTTTATGCAGTGGAGACGTTGTATGGCAGAACTAATTTTCCCTAACATGCTACATATTCTAATTGCAGCTAATGTTTTTATACTGGGAAATACATAAGGACAACAACCACCTATCTTTTCTTAGAGATAATACATTCTAAATGATGTTACGTAAATGTGATTCATTAGAAATGAATGAAAAGAATCATTATATACCCCTATTCTTCACTTATAATTTAATGAGTATGAAAAAGTTTTTCCTATTTTTAAATGGTCTCCAATCATTTTGTAACCATGATCTTTGGGGGAAAAAATCTGTTTCCATAAGATACAGGCACAGATACAAGAACAGATGAGAGGAGCCATTGTGGTGTTCTCATAACAAATCTCACTCTCTGGAGAGAAGGGCAGAACAGATGGTATGTCTCTAGGCAACAACTCTTCCCCCTTAAAAGCATTTGTTGATGGCAGCAGCCCATACAGAGAGCAGTGCCATATACTATGGGCAGGCTTTTCTTCCAGCTGTTGAGCTTCATATGATGTCTTTTTCCAAAACATAAGTGCAAAGGAATCTTTGGACTATATAAAGGGACACAGAATATGACACAGTGTTCTACCAGAGAGAGAGGCTCATGTAAAAGGGTTCAGGAATCTTATATAAGTATTTTTTCTGAACTTCCCAACCAAATGAAGAACAAGAGTTATTCATGGAGATACTTGAATTCATTTTACACAAACTCTGATGCAATGATTCTTGTGCTAGTAGCCAACACAAATCTCTCAATTTAAAATGTCAATGAAATCACCTTTGTACCTATTCAGGGAAACCTATTCATGACACTGTGTTAATCATTCTTCTCCCCATTTAGTAAAGAAAGGAAATGCAAGTGGTATATGATTTCTGTTTATCCTTTTTAAAGTCATTGCAAATAGTTGATGTTAACATTATACTTGAGATACAGGCAGTTATGTAGTAGGAATCCCTGACAAGAAATACTGTGGCTAGCTTTCTTGAAGAGAACTTATGACTGAACATAGTAAATTAGAAAGTGACGTAGATGATAAGTTATTTGCTTCAAATATGTATAGCTAATGGGACAAAAATGATGAATGAGCAGTATGATCAAAGTACATCATATACATGCATAAAATACGATAAAAATCCATTCTTTGGTACAATATATGCTAATAAAAAGGAAAAGAGTATATTATCCAAAAATGTTTAAAATGTAAGATTTATAAATAAAAGAAGTTTTGAAGATGAGAGAGACATATAAAATGAGAGTTTAGAAGTAGCTAGATCTAGGAAAGAACATGGAATCTTGCAAAAATTGACCTTGTGACTCTAAGCATATCACTAACACTCCAAACAATAGCAAGATATTACTAATATTTTTTCCAGTAATGCTTCAAGATAAATATATAAAAAGCTTTAGCACCCAATGTTTTATTTAGCTTAAAATAAGCTAGTATTAAACTTCCAAAAAGTAATAATGTGAAAAGAAAATGTGAACATTAGGCTTGATGTTGCTATGAGTTGAGCATGAAAGGGGCTTTGAGTCCCACTAGAGTCCTTAGGCAAGTCTATAAAAGAATTTAAAAGGAGACACAGTGGGGAACTATGAAAAGAGATAATTAGAGACAGGAAAAGAAAGCATGCCCTGAGGAGCAAGCAGGTGGACTTTGTTATCATGGAAGCTGCCTGGAGGAGCAAGTTTAAAAGTGGAAGAAGTTAGAAACTTGTGCTGCAGGAAAAGAAAACAAAAGACTGGTAGGCATGTCATTTAGTGATGATGACATTTGGGGTTTATAGCACATAGCTCATTAAAAAGACCCTGAATCCTCTTTTGTCCTTTTGTCCCCAGGCCTGTCATTTTTCTACCTATATTTTGATAATCTTATTTACATTGTAAATCAGGATTTCTCTTCAAGACAGGAATTTTACTCTTTACATCAAAGGAAGTTTTTGACCTTTGGATAGAGAAGGTGCCCAATGCTTGCATGAACCAAGGCCCCTTCTTTTGCAGCAAGCAATGCTATCATCAAAAGCTAGGTTATGAGTGTTGTAGTGATGAGGAGTGGCGGCTGCGTTTGCTGCCCTGCTAGCTTTACCCAAAATAATTACACGGAAACTGTATTCTTTTAAACACTGCTTGGCCCATTAGCTCTAGCCTCTTACTGGCTAATTCTCACATCTTGATTAACCAATTTCTAATAATCTGTGTAGCACCATGAGGTGGTAGCTTACCGAGAAGGATCTTAACCTGCATCCATCTTGGAGAGGAGAGCTATATCATCTGCCTCACTGCCTTCTTCCCAGCATTCTGTTCATTCTACTCCACCTATCTAATTTTCTGTCCTATCAAAGGGCCAAGGCAGTTTCTTTATTAACCAACTGAAGTAACACATACAGATGACCCTCCTCCATCAGAGTGTTTCTGGCACACTAACATTTGCATTTCCTAAGTGGTGTCCAGAAAGTAGATGGCTTCAGAGACATTTGTTAGTTCCTTTTATTCTTGTCTATTGTTCATTCTTAATGTCAACTGACACCTAACATACAGCTATTGAGAACTATTAGCACTTACATTTACTATGGAAAAATAACCAAATCCCTACACTAGATAAAACTATGTTATGCACAGAATCAATCAAATAAATCATAAAAAGCTAAAACTGAGTGAATTAAACTAGAGATTTTAAAGTATATTCTTTCTTCCATTTCATTTTGAACTATAAATTAAATTACACTTATCATTCTCTTATATCATTTGGTGTTAGTTCTATATTTCAGAATATCCTTTGTAGTCTCAAAGCAGTATTTCTCTCACAGACCTCCCAATCTATTAATCACTGCTATGCAGTTTTGTAAAGAATGTGACTCGTTACAAAAAAAATTAATGCTACATGTGAAATAAATGATTATAGACGTTAAGAGTTGATTTTTCGATAAGTCTGTTCTAAAAATACCAATGTGCAAACTGAAGGATGTGGGTTGTATGTGAAATGTTTAAAGTTGTAGCTTTAGGAAAATACGAATGATTATTTATTTTAATCGTATGAAACAATATCATGTGGGAAATATCTCAATAATGGCATTGGAAATTTAAATTCTATTATCTTTTATCACTGAACTATAAGATTGCCTCCAGAAGATCATTTCTTTTGGTACTTTCACAAACACATATGTAAAAATGAAAGTAATGCTAAATATTTTTATTGTAATTATATCTACAATAAGAGTATTTCTTACCCTTCATCAATGAGCTTCTCTTCAAAACAGTTGAGATCGTTACAGAAAAACAATTGCAATCAAAATTCAGAGTTGTTAAGTTCAGTCCCCACTGATATACCAACAACGTAACTCCTTCACCTAATGCTCATGGATATTTGCAGAAAAAGAAGAAAAAGATTGAAAAGTCCAGATGAATAGGAAGTTTGCTGTGAGACCGTATCTCCTAGATACATATGAGGGACTATAGCAATGATATTTTAACAACCTGGCTGTAGACAAGTAACTAAAAAATAGGAAACAAACTCAACAGCATCTTTGGAAGAGGTTTGTTCTCTCATAATATTGCAATAGGCATATTTATCCTTTGTTTTGTTTTGTTTGTATTATTTTCTACCATATAAGTCCTTTGCATATACTTTATACCTTCCAGTTTTGAGTTATAAGGGAATTCCTGAATGTGTGTACATGTGTATCTCTGCATCTATGAGTTTCTTGTGTTTTTTTTTTTGGGGGGGGGCTCTTTTTTTTGTTTGGTAATCATATCATAATCAAATTTAATTCTTATTCATTTGATTTATTTTATTATTACTCCTTACATGCCTTGCTTTAGAATATTATTTTAAGATGTGTTGTATTTGTATATACTGTAGAACATGTTTTTTAATGATGCAAAGATGTGTTTCATTCTTTTATGTTGCATTTGTTTAACTCTATGTAGTTATGTTACTGTGCCTCTATAAAACACCTAATTGGTGTAATAAAGAGCTGACCAGTCAATAGCTTGACAGGAAAGGATAGGTAGTGCCGGCAGGCAGAAATAATAAATGGAAGGAGAAATCTGGGAAGGGAAAATTCAAGGAGCAAGAAAAGAAGAGGGCAAACACACTGCCACAAACTAGACATAGAATATGAAGAAAAGAAAAGACACCAATGAAACAGTACCTTCTAGACACAACAAGAATGGCACACATATTAACTTAGAGACAGTGGCAGCATACATATAGCTTGTACAGATCCAAGCTATTTAGGGTCCCAGTGTTGAGAGAGAAAGTGTGTAAGGGCCCCCATCCATAAAATAGAAGTTATCTCTAATAGACAACCACAAACAAAAGAAAAAACTGTTTTCTACGGGGATATACAGAGTCTCACAGGGATATAAACCATACATAAGAGAGGCCACATGCCCTGCCTTAAATAACCAACACAAAATAAACTCAAAGACATTTTAAGAGAATTTTTGTCTCATAATTTTCTGTTTTGATAATTTCTACTATATTTATACTATACTTGACTTATGTTTATCTATTGTGGTTTTTGATTTTGTGCTTTTAGGGGGCTTATTGGGAGCATATGCATGTTTTTCCTGTTTCCCCTTCCTAGTTTGTCTGTTTGCTTTGTCTTATTCTGATGTGTTTGCTTATTTCATTGACTTGTGGTAAATTATCATCTATCTTAAAATAATTAGCTTACAATGTAGATATTTATGTTTTAGCATATCTGTATTTGTGGTTTTTATGAGGTCAGTAATGAAAACAATCCAATATTGACCAATAATATTTGATAAGTATATATGTTAGCTTTTTGACACTTTTTTACTAAGGAACAAATTTAGTTCCCCTAAGGAACAAATTTTCTATTAAATATTAACTTTTGTTTTCTGGTCATGCTTGTTAAATTCTTTTTATTTATTTTTTTTATTTTATTTTATTTATTTTTTTTTTTTTTTTG
>NW_004949162.1:1607081-1609544 GCF_000317375.1 Microtus ochrogaster
TGATATGCAAAATATTCATCAGTAAGACTATAGGATAGGATCATTTCAGGTTCCCTATCTTCAGCTGCCCCAGGAAGTAACTGGGGACCTCTCCTTAGGCACCTGGAAGCCCCTCTAGGTCCAAGTCTCTTCCCAACCCTACGATGGCTCCCTTAATTAAGATATGTGCTTCCCAGCTCCCCTATCCAACCTTCCTGTATCCCAATCATCCCGTTGCCCCAATTCTTAATGAAACATAAAATGTATTAAAAAGGAAAATTGTGGTATTTATAGTAATAATTAAATAATTTTAACAAGATAGTTCACATGATTATTTCTGGTGTAGGAGGTCCTTTTGTTTATGTTTTGCTTTTATTGTTAATAATTTATATTGGTATGGATTTTACTTTATTGATATAAATTTAAGGTCAATCTTGTTATATGTATATTTCTGCTCTTGATTACTGTATTGTGATTGTGTAGTCCATTTCAAAATGTAATGTACAATTCAAAGTATAGGTTAATAGATAATTATCATTAATAGTCAAGCTTGTAGTCATGTTAGTTAGATTATCTAGATATATAAAAATATATTTCAGTTACATAAGCATTCTTCATATCTTTCAAAGACTAGAAAATATGGCATTTAATATGTTTTAATAACTTAGGGCTTTTCATGACAATGAGACACGTGTGCTCCTGGCAGCACCAGTCTACTTCAAGCGGAAGATGGGCATCGAAGAGGATCCTTATGGAGTTTGTTATCCATTTGGGTAAGAAATTGCTCTTGCCTGGACTGATGAATTAACTGGACATACAGTACCCACAGCAAGATGACTTCTGAACTTGCCTAAAGGTGAAATGGTCCTTCAGGGTTCCCAATTCATAAAAGATTCTGTGAGACATTCTCCAGGATACAGACGAAAGTGACTAAACTGTCTTTAAATTCTCCTGCTTCATAGAAAAGCCTCCTGGATACTATGGGCCCATGGACTGAGGATGGATGCCCCAACAGTACAGAAGAACTTTGGGTGACTATCCAGGCAGCAAGATATCTCTGTCAATTCTAAAATTTTGGAACTTGCTTACACTGCACTTCCTGTTTACTTCAGTAATATTATATCGTTCCAAAGTCTTTGATGGAGTTGAAGAATAGATAGTTATAGTTATAGTTTTCATTTGTTATGATAAAAGACAAAATAGATATAAGTATTGTAACTGTAATTCTTACTTGATAACTGTTTTGTTATATGTAATTTTACTATGTTAAAGTTAAAGCCTTCCTTTTTGTTTAAACAGAACAGGGGAAATGGTATAAGAGGTCCTTCTGTTTATGTGTTGCTTTTGTTGTTTAATCAATAAAGAAACTGCTTGGCCAGATAGGGAAGAACATAGTTAGGTGGAGAATACAGAACTGAATTCTGGGAAGAACAAAGCAGAGTCAGAGAGAGTCAGCATGGAATTGCCAGGTCAGACATGCCCCTAATATAAAAGCACCCACGTACGTAAAAGAAACATTACTAAAACTCAAGGCTGCATCAAAATCCTAATAGTAGGAGACTTCAGAACTCCTCTCTCACCAATGGACAGGTCAATCAGACAGGAACCTAACAGAAAAATAAGAGAATTAATGGAGGTAATGAATCTAATGGACTTAACAAACATCTATAGAACATTCCACCCAAATAGTAAAGAATATACCTTCTTCTCTGCAGCTCATGGAACCTTCTCGAAAATTGACCACATACTCAGTAAGAAAGCAAACTTCAACAGTTCCAAAAAAATATTCGTAACCTCCTGTGTCTTATCAGATCACCATGGATTAAAGTTAGAATTGAACAAAAATGCTACTCCCAGAAAGCCTACAAACTCATGGAAACTGAACAGTCAACTACTTAACCACACCTGGATCAAGGAAGAAATAAAGAAATTAAAGTCTTCCTTAAATTCAATGAAAATAAAGAAACAACATAAACTTATGGGATACTATGAAAGCAGTCCTAAGAGGAAAGTTCATAGCACTAAGTGCCCACTTAAAGAAAACAGAGAAAGCACATATTGGAGGCTTAAAAGCCCACCTGAAAGCTCTAGAAAAAAAAGAAGCAGACTCACCTAGGAGGAGTAGAAGACTGGAAATAATCAAAATGAGGAGAGAAATCAACAAAATAGAAACACAGAAAACAATCCAAAGAATCAATGAAACAAAAAGCTGGTTCCTGGAGAAAATCAACAAGATTGATAAGCCCCTATCCAAACTAATCAAAAGGCAGAGAGATAATATGCAAATTAATAAGATCAGAAATGAAAAGGGGGACATAACCACAGACACAGAGGAAATTCAGAGAATCGTTAGATCTTTCTACAACCCCGCAACTGACAAAGGTCTGATCTCCAAAATATATAAAGAACTCAAGAAAGTAGACCGTAAAAGGCTAATCAAACCAATTATAAAATGGGGCACTGAGCTGAACAGAGAATTCTCAA
>NW_004949162.1:1623666-1634623 GCF_000317375.1 Microtus ochrogaster
AAATGGATTAAAGACCTCAATATCAATCTGAACACACTGAACCTAACAGAAGAGAAAGTGGGAAGTACTCTACAACATATGGGCACAGGAGATCACTTTTTACGTATAACCCCAGCAGCATAGACATTAAGGGCATCATTGAATAATTGGGACCTACTGAGACTGAGAAGCTTCTGTAAAATTTTAAGAAATTCTATCCTTGACATAAAATAGTACGTTTCATAGATAAGCCTGAAAAATATTCAAGTTCTGAATGTTTAAGACATAGCATAGCAGAATGAGTAAAGTATTAGGATTCCATATTAATAATTTGAAGCCTGTACATAATTGGGTAATGGGTACCTGTAGCCTGAAAAGGACAAATAAAAGTTTATTTTAATCATTCTTTGAAGTTTTATATAGAGAAGCAGACATATTCTATTTTCCTCACAGGCATATAAGACAAATACTAACATTATCCTTATAAATTAGAAAAATTAAAATTCAAGGAAGTAAAATAATACTAGTGCCATTAAGGAGAGGCCTGCTCTGTACTGGAAATAAAGGAAGGATGTTTTAAGACAAGACCTTACCCCACTAAGATTCCAAAGTGTCAAAAAATAAAAAACAGTGTTTTCTTGTGCTAGAAAGTAATGGAATAGAACTAATTACTATTAGTAAGTATAATGGAATAGAAGTAATTACATTACTGCTAATGTAATTCAATGAGGCCAAGGTCTACATATCCTGGCAGCCTAACATGTCAGAGTCCACTGAATGGAACTTGATTTTGAGGTATGATATAAACAAGAGTAAGGCATGTGGATTCTCCCTATGAAGTTTCAAAGAGCCTGTGAGACCAGACAACTTGTGACAGAGGAATCCCTGCATAAAGGCCCTGAGATGGCAGGAGTTCCCAAAAAGCCATTTATGAAGTTGTAAACGTAAAGATTAGGTTGTGGTGGCAACAATAATTTATTTGAGGCACCAAAGTTTTGAAGCATCTGTGAAAGAAAGCTGAATATATGAAGGAAAAACATTGCTACAGAGAAATATATACTACAGGGAGCAAGTCTAGCTTGGCAAAAGATAGAGAACAGCAGGATTTGGTGTGTGCCCTGCTGAGTTGTACTATTGCTCAAATAAACTCTTTCTTCCGTATATGGCCTTGGTTATGGTGTTTTATCTCAGCAACAGAAAAGCAACTATATGGAAAGAAATAACATTTGATATCACAGCACAACGTGAGTCTAGCACAATGAGAGTCTAGCAGAGACATAGATAGAGAAATTCACAATTTTCTGGGATGTAGTTGAGATCTCAAAATTTGGAGAGGCAAAATAGATAACAATATTTAAATTTTCTGTATTTTCTCTTTTTATCCAGGGTAAATTTTTTCAAAGATTCTTCTTTTCAAAATTTTATCTATCTATTCATCCACCTATCTGTCTGTCTGTCTGTTTATTTATTTATTTATTTATTTATTATTTTGGTATTTTGCTTTGGTTGAGAAATATTGCCTTAGGATCTCAGATTTAAACACCTGTTGTTTGGGAAGATCATGTAACTGTTAAGGTCCTGAAGGACCACCCTAGTTGAGGCACTAGTAGCCTTCAATACTTGCTGGGAGTTTTCTTTAAGGATGTCACCCATGCTCAATAAAGTACATTCCAGGCTATAGTCTCATATCAAAAAGGTTTTGATCAGCACAAATTGAATTCAATGGAATTAAAAAAGAGGGCACAAATTAGGGGCTGGGTAAGAAGGTGAGAATAGATCTGTGACGAATTGGGAGAAAGTGAATGTTATCAAAATAGAAAAACTCTCAAAGAATTCATGAAAGTATCTTTTTTTAATTTGGGAAAAATTGTCAGAAGAATGAATATAGAAAAAAAATGTGTGTAGCATATATTCCACTACTGAGAGAAAGTTGCTTTTTCCCTTGTGCTTATTGTTTCTCAACAGGCCCTATTTCACTTACATAATATTAGTGATGAAATTATATAGAGAGGAAAGGGAAGAGTGCTTGCTAGTGTGGAAACAGTGATCTTATTCATAGAGAAATACTTCAAATTTATAAATGTATATCTATAATTACTTTTATAGCATTATAAACACATTATAAAACATTAAAAAGGAAAACTTGTCAATTTCACTAAAAAAGCACTATGATATACTATATTCCCACCAAAATGTACTTTAAATTGAAAGATACAACAGAGTTAAATGTAGATAAGAAATTTGGCAAATAACTAAAATTCATTCTTTAATTAAGCAATTGCCAAAGTATAAATTAAAGAAAGGCTTAAATTACATGAGGTCAACTCTAGTGAAAATGGAATTTGACTGGTGTGTCTGTTAATACACCAGACACATTGGAGTACATAGGAAATAATATTATCATAGGTAAAAGGGTACTTTTCTTTTTCTTTTTTCTTTTTATACATTTATTTATTAATTTATTTTAAAACTTTTAAATTTTACACACTAGCATCAGTTCCCTCCCCTTCTCCTGTGCCCCTCTATCCATCACATCCCCAATCCACACTTCACAATGAGAAGGACCTCCCTTGATGAGTCAACAACCTCTTGTATACCAAGTTGAGGCAGGACCAAGCTCCTCATCCCTATACCAAGACTAAACATGGTATCCTGCAATAGCAAATGGGCTCCAAAATCTAGTTCATTGACTGAGGAGTAAGTCCTGGTCTCACTACCAGGGCCCTGCCCCAACAGATAAAACCACATAACTGTCACCCACCTTCAGAGAGCTTAGTTCAGTCCTCAGATCCCCAGCTATCAGTCCAGAGACCATGGTCTCCCACTAGTTTAAGTCAATTGTCTCTGTGGTTTTCAAAGTCATAATCTTGACCACCCCTTCCTCATACGATCTTTGCTTCCTCTTTTCAACTAAACTACAGGACTTTAGGCTCAGTGCTTGGCTGTGGATCACTTCACTTGCTTCCATCAGTTTCTAGATGTTGGTTTATGAAAAATTTCAGGGTAGTCACTAATCTAATTATAGGAGAAACCCTATAAGTTACTCTCTCCACTTTTTCTAGGAGTTTCAGCAGGGGTCATTCTTGTAGATTCCTGGGAATTTTCTTACCACCTGCATAACACAAAAAGTTAAAACCCAGAGACAGATATTGGGGTTCAACCTGAAAATCAGAAAAGGATAGCAGCTAAATCACTAGTGAAGCCTTACCTCTTCTAAGACTGAGCAACCACACACTAAGCAGATTAAGCAGACTTAACAAACTAAGCCATTTTCTCCTCCCATTTTTTATTCCCTCTAGTGCTGGGATTAAAGGTGTGAGTCACCACCACCTGGATTAGTTTCTGCATTGATCGTGTGTATCCCAGTGTAATCTTGAAATCACAGAGACCCATCCTCCTCTGTCTCCCAAATCTAGGGATAAAAGGTGTTGCCAACACTGCCTGACATCTAGTAGTTTAACTTTGCCTTTCTGATATTCAGGCAAGATTTATTTATTAAAATATAAATAAAGTATTACTATGTTTCCCCTTTTTTGCCTAAAATAAAAAGGAAGGCTATAAATAGTTTAAGAACAATTATATACCATGAGTACAATAATGATATATAATATATACAGGCAATAAGCACATCAACAATGTCTAGTCCATTTGCATTCAATTAATTCAGAGAAAATACTTCATATCTATTCTACCTTGGTGAGTCCAAAGTCTTGTATATAATTTACTTTCTATTATAACTTGCTTCTGGTATCAATTAAACAAGGAAAACTATATCTATCTGGTTTTCAACTTCCTCAAAGACCCAAGAAGAAAATAATATTAATTGAGTAAAGTACAAGCAAGTGACTTCTAAAAAATGCGAGTAATGACAGAAACAGCTGGCCACCTGAACAGCCACCCAAATGGCACCCAAATATTTGTCACAAATTTCCACATAAAGTCTGAGAAAGCTTAAAAAAAGAATTCTAGACATATAAGAACAAAGTCAAGCACAGCTTCATGGTAACTGTTTTTTCTTAAAGGGATCTCCTTGCTAGAGACAATTAGAGGTGTATTTCCTGAGAACCTTAGCACCAAATACCTTGCAGCTCTTCTAAAAGTATCTACCACCAAACACTTAAATTTTATTTATGAGCAGATGGTATTGTACTTTTTGGCAGTAATATGGACCTAGCAGGTCCACAGTGTTGTGCCAATCAACCTGATTCCCACTAGTATTTCCACCATAAAGCTAGACTCTCAAAAAGCTAAGGAACGGGGTGGAGTCAGCCACCAAAGCCACAGCTTTCATCCTAGCCATATTGTTTAACAGATTAAAAACTTGTGTGGTCAGAAAAAGAGAATTATACATTAAAGACAGATTCATGTGAAAATACACAGAGAATCTGGATACTGTATGTTATTTGTTGGCTTTGAATTGTTTGACTGTGGAGGAAGGAGCAACAGCTACTAAAAGACATTTGATTATAATTGCTGGTGGATTAATTCAGCCTATATTTTTTGAAAATGCTTTGACTTCAAAATTTAAGTCAATAGTTATGTTACTTGAGAGGTATTTTGTTTCCCCAGAAAATGAGAGACTTTGGATTCATTCTGGGTTAAGAAAAATAAGGTTTTATCAGAGAAGACCCCTTGAAAAATCTCCAATAGGAACAGATTGCACAGAAGACCCAAAGTTTTGCAGTTTCATCCAAGTTCTATATCCAGAATAGTTTCAAGACTGATGGTTGAGATGATCCAGGCTTACAAAATACTCCAATAAGGAGTTTCCCATAATCCTAAATTTTCTTGGGTTCCTATAAGGTTATCATTGCCTCCAATCAGCAGGAAGTAGCCTAGAAAACTATGTACACATTCCCAAAAATTGGACTACCTATATTTCTCTTTCTTTAATGTGTTCATTGGAAGTTTTTATGGACAATGGAGAGAAATAAAGCTAAGCAAAGGAGATTAGATCAAGATATTATTTTGTAAAGAAAAATAGAAAAACTCTTGTGGGATCATGCTTTTGTACACTGTAAAGATTTGTAACTTATATTGGTTTAATAAAATGCTGATTGGCCAGTAGTCAGGCAGGAAGTATAGGTGGGGCAAACAGACTAAGAGAATTCTGGGAGAAGGATAGGCAGAGATGTAGTTACCAGCAAGGCACAGAGGAAGTAGAATGAGAATGGCTAATTGAGAAAAGATACCAAGCCATGTGACTAAACATAGGCAAGAATGATGGGCTAATTTAAGTTGTAAGAGCTAGTTAATAAAAAGCATGAACTAATAGGCAAAAGAGTTTATAATTAATATAAATCTCTGTTTGTTTCTATAAAACTGAATGACCGTGGGACTGGGCAAGACAGGAACTTCCATCTACAAACCTGGTTTTTCCCTAACCCCAAAATGTCTCCCACTATTAAGATATTTCTTTTATTTTTCCCTTCTCTGTCCCTCCTCCAATTTGACCATTGCAGTCCTCATGTGCCCATCCCCTATCGCCTCCATTCTAATCTCCTTCCAGGCTGTCTAGGATTTCTTAACTATTTTCCTTTCTAGGGCCCTGCATATGTATCCCTCTTAGGGACCTCCTTTTTACCTAGCATCTCTGGGGGTTTGGAGGATAGCCTATTTATCTTTTGATTTAGGTGTTATATCTACTTCTGAGTGAGTACATTCTGTTTGTTTTTCTGGGTCTGGGTACATCACTGAGGATAGTTTTTTTTTCTAGTTTCTTTCTTTTGCTTGGAAATTTAAAGTTGTCTTTTATATTGCTGACTAATACCCCATTGTATAAATGCACCACATTTTCTTAATCCATTCTTTGATTGATGAGCTTCTAGGTTGTCTCCAGGTTCTGGCTATTATATATAATACTGCTATGAACATAGTTCTGCAAATGTCTTTGAGATTATGCATCTTTTGTGTATATACCCAAGAGTAGTATGACCAGTTCTTGAGGTAGATTGATTCCCAATTTTCTGAAAAACTGACATACTGATTTCCAAAATAGCTAAACAAGTTTTCACTCCCACCACCAATGGAGGAATGCTCCCCTTATTCCACATCCTCTCCAGCATAAAATTCTATCAGTTTTTTTGATCTTAGCCATTCAGGGAGGTGCAAGATATTTTCTCAGAGTCATTTTGATTTGCATTTCCCTGATGTTAAGCCACTCTTTAAATATCTTTCATGAGGGAGCCCACAGAAATGTGTCCATTCCATCTTGACCAATGGTCAGAGAATTCAAAACTCTTCCTGCTCCTTTAAGAATATGACAGAAAAATTTTCCCAGGGAGTGACTGTCTACATGATGGTCTAAAGCGTGTTCATTGTATGTCCTGCCTAAACAACAAAATGTTTAAGTCACAATATAGTTGCTTAATGCTTCAGGTATTGAAGCAGGTAATTGCTCTGTTTTTTCTCTGTATTATTTTAAAGAAGTCTTTTGCCTTCTTCACCCCTTTTGAATTTGGGTATATAAACATGTGGAAAATATGTTGAGGCAAATTCAGTATTCACTGAACTGCCCCCCCCCCCGGTTCTATTTTGCATTGTTGTTCTTTTCTTCCATATCTCTGTTCCTCCTTCCTAATATTTCTAATCTTCATGCCCCTTTCCTAGAATATGAAAACCTGGTCAAATATAGTCCCCAATACTTTCAGTAATTTGAGTTTTTTCTTTTGAAAATTCTCTGTTTAGATCTGTACCCCATTTTTAATTGAATTATTTAATACTTTGGTGTCTAGTTTTTTTGAATTATTCATATATAGTGAAGATCAGCCCTCTGTCATATTTGGGGTTGGAAAAGATCTTTTCTCATTCTATAGTATATATGATATAAATCCTCTGCCTTACAGAAGCTTCTCAGTTTCAGGAGGTTCCATTTATTGACCACTGCTCTCAAAGTCTCAAAGCGTTCAAGGTTTCTTCCCACTTTCTCTTTTATCAGCTTCAGTGTGACTGGATTTATGTTGAAGTCTTTCATCCATTTGTACTTGAATATTCTGAATGGGGAACCATATGGATCTATTTGCATTTTTCTACATGTTGACATCCAGTTATGCCAGCACCATTTGTTGAAGATGTTTTCTTTTTTTCATTGTACAAATTTGCTTCTTTGTAAAAAATCAGGTTTTCATAGGTATATGGATTAATACCAAGGGTTTTTAATTCAATTCCATTGATACGTTTTTTATTGTGTCTGTTTTTATGCCAATATCCAACTGTTTTTAATACTATAGTTTTATAGTAGAGCTTGAAGTCAGGGATGGTGATGCCCGCAGAAGTTCCTTTATTGTACAGGATTGTTTTGTCTATCCTGGGTTATTTGTTTTCCATATTAAGTTGATTATTTTTCTTTCAAAGTCTGTGAAGAATTGTGTTGATATTTTGATGGGTATTGCATTGTATCTATAGATTGCTTTTGGTAGGATTGCCATTTTTACCATGTTGATCCCACATATCCAAGAGCATGGAAGATCTTTTCATTTTCTGGTGTCTTCTTAAATTCCTTTCTTGAAAACTTAAAGTTAAATAGGTATTTTACTTCTTTGGTTATTGTTACCCCAAGATATTTTATGTTGTTCTTGGCTATTGTGAAAGGCTATGTTTTTTTCTGATTTCCTTCTCAGCTTCTTTATCAATTGGGTATAGGTATGCTACTGATTTTTTTTAGTTGATCTTGTATCATTCCACATCACTGAAGATATTTATCATCTATAAAAGTTCTCTGGCAGAGTTTTTGGGGTCACTTATATATACTATCTTATCATCTGCAAATAAGGAAAGTTCAACTTCTTATTTTCCAATTTGAATCCACTTGATCTCCTTCTGTTGTCTTATTGCTATTGCCAAAACCTCGAGAACTGTGTTGAAAAAATATAGAGAAAATGAATATTCTTGTCTTGTTCCTGATTCTAGTGGAACTGATTTTTCTCTCCATTTAATTTGATGTTGGTTGTCTTCTTGCTGTATCCTTTATCTCTACAGGAGCTTTATCATGAAGGGGTGTTGGATTTTGTCATTTTTTTTAGCATCTAATGAAATGATCATTTGTTTTTTTTTTCTTTCAGTATATCTATCTATATCTATATCTATCTATATCTATATCTATATCATATATATATATATATATATATATATATATATATATATATATATATATATATGGGTTACATTGATGGTGTTGAACCAGTCCTGCATCCCTGGGATAAAGCCAACTTGATCATGGTAGATGGGTTGTTTTTTTTTTTTTTTTTTTTGATGTGTTCTTAGATTTGTTTTGGCAGTATTTTATTGAGCATTTTTGCATCCATTTTAATGATTGAGATTGGTCTATTGAGTAATTGTGTGGTTTTGATATCAGGGTAACTGTAGACTGATAAAAAAAGAGTTTGGAAATATTCCTTCTGTTTCTATTATATGGAAAACTTTGAGGAGTATAGCTATTAGCTCTTCTTGGAAGTTCTTGTAGAATTCAGCACAAAAAACATCTGACCCAGAGAATTTATTTTTTTTTTTTTTTTTTGGTTTTGTTTTGTTGTTGTTGTTTGCTTTTTTTTTTTTTTTTTTTTTGCTTGGGAGGTTTTTGATGACAGCTTCTCTTTCTTTTCAGTTTATAGGTCTATTTAAATCGCCCACCTGGTCTTGATTTAATTTGGTATATGGTATATATCTACCAAATTTTCCACTTCTTTTACATTTTACAATTTTGTGGAGTGCAGGCTTTTGTAGTAAGGCCTAATGATTCTCTGAATTTCCTCAGTGTCTGTTGTTATGTCCCACTTTTCATTTCTGATTTTGTTAATTTGGATGTTCTCTCTCTGCCTTTTGATTAGTTTGGATAAGGGTTTATCAATCTTGTTGATTTTCTCAAAGAACCAGCTCTTTGTTTCATTGATTCTTTGTATTGTTTCCTTTGTTATTATTTTGTTTATATCAGCCCTCAATTTGATTATTTCCTGTTCTCTACTCCTCCTGCTCCTCCTGGATGAGTCTGCTTCTTTTTGTTCTAGAGCTTCCAGTTGTGCTGTTAAGTCACTAATTTAAGCTTTCTTCAATTTCTTATGTGGGCACCTAGTGCTATGAAATTTCTTCTTAGCACTGCTTTCATAGTGTCCCATAGATATGTTATACCTTCATTTTCATTGAATTCAAGGAAGAATTTAATTTCTTTCTTTATTTCTTCCTTGACCCAGGGGTGGTCCAGTACGTCACTGTTCAATTGTAATCTGGTTTTAGGCTTTCTGAAAGTAGTATTTTTGTTAAATTATAACTTTAATCCAAGATGATCCAATAAGATATGGGGTTACTACATTTTTTTGTATCTATACAGGTTTGCTTTGTTGCCAAGTATGTGATCAGTTTTAGGTAAGGCTATATGAGATGCTGAGAAGAAGATCTATTCTTTTGTGTTTGGGTTGAATGTTCTGTAGAAGTCTGTTAGGTCTATTTAATTCATGACATCTGTTAATTCTCTTATTTCTCTCTTGAGTTTCTGTCTGGTTGATCTTTCCTTTGGTGAGAATGAAGTGTTGAGGTCTCCTACTATTAGTGTGTGGGATTTGATGTGTGAATTAAGTTTTAATAATGTTTCTTTTACATATGTGGGTGCTCTTGTAATAGAGGCATAGACGTTTAGGATTGAGACTACAACCTGATGGATTGTTACTGCTATGAGTATAAAGTGTTTCTCTCCATTTCTTCTGCTTTGTTTTAGTTTGAAATCAATTTGTTAGATATTAGGATAGATATATCCACTTGTTTCTTAGGTCTATTTGATTGGAAAAACCTTTTCCCAACCCTTTACCCTGAGGAAATGGTTTGAGGAGGTTGAGATGTGTTTCTTGTATACAACAGAAGGTTAGATTCTGTTTTCATATCCACTCTCTTAGCCTGTGTCTTTTTATAGGTGAATTGAGTCCATTGATATTAAACAATATTGAAGACCAGTGGTTGTTAATTCTGGTTATTTTTTCAGTAGAAGTGTCTGTGTGTTTCCCTTCTTTGGGTTCTGCTCATAAGGGGTTATCAGTTGCCTGTGTTTTTGTGAGTGCAGTTATCTTCCTAGGGATGGGGTTTTCCTTCTAGTACTTTCAGTAGGGCTCTGTTTATGGATATGTATTGTATAAATCTGTTTTTGTTGTAGAATATCTTGTTGAAGGCTTAAGTCACAAACAATGCCACAGCACTTTGGAATTATGATTAATAGGGGGGTATTTATTTAAAGGGGAAAAAAACTTACAGATCACCGTCAGCCCTCTGTGCAACCAGGAAGGGAGTCTAGTAGCCATGGAGCAGGAAGTGAAGAGAGAGAGGAGAGGAAAGTGGCCGCTTTTTTAAAGGGAGAGAGACCACAACCCAATGGGCTGGTATCTCAGCGGCTATAGCCTGGAGGAGCAGAAGGACCTCCCACAACACCTCCCCCTTTTGTTTAAGTAAGAGAGTTCTAAACCTACTATGAAATTATATACAATAAGTACAAATATCCTATTCTAACTAGCTTAGGTCTTGTATAATAAATAACTTGGCCAAGTCATGAGAGAAAAGTATCTACATTTATATAGTCTTCAACCCCATCGAAGATCTGAGAAGGGAAATAATGTTACCTGAGAAATTAGGAAGTTCAGTAAAACAACTTCCAAAACATGCAACAAATCACAGAGACAACTAGCTACCTGGGCAATCACCCAAAGTCACATTAGCGGCGTTGAAACTACCAACTTTGGCTAAGGCCTAACAAAACTCACATACCATTTTCAAAGGCAAGCAACTTTTCAAAACTATCTTACCCTGTCTTGGCAGGATATGACAGTCCTGTTTTATCCATTGATGCACTCTCTGTATCTTTGTCAATGGTTGAGGTATGGGAATTTTTTTGCCCCAAGGCCAGTTCTGCCAAAAAGAAAGGCTCCAGGTGGAGTGTCTTTGGTGCTCAACATTCTCTCGGGAATAGAGCAGTGTTGCCAGGAACAATTGTGTCTCACTATCA
>NW_004949162.1:1635943-1636951 GCF_000317375.1 Microtus ochrogaster
ATATCATCATTGTGGATGAGTTGTCATTTCTCCTTTCCAAGAGGTTTCTCCTCTTCAAATCGAAACTTTATTAATTTTGATGGTATCCACAATTTCTCTTCTCCTGTGGAAAGAAGAGCAAAACCCCTTCCCCTACGTAGCACATCTCCTGGCTTCCACTGAGAGGTCAGCACATCTTTGAAATAAAGATGTGCTTTGCTGAGTATAGTACTCTGGGCTTGCATCTGTGGCTTCTCAATGTCTGCAGCATATCTATTCATGACCTTTTGACTTTCATGGTTTCCATTGTGAATTTGCATGTAATTCTGATAGGTTTACCTTTATATATTACTTAACCTTTTTCCTTTGTAACTCTTAATATTCTTTATTTATTCTGTGTTTTTTTGTGCTTTGATTATTATATGGTGAGGGGACTTTTTTTGATCCAGTACACTTGGTGTTCTGTAAGCTTCTTGTACCTTCATTGGGATATCATTCTTTAGGCTAGGAAAGTTTTTTTTTTCTATGATTTTGTTGATTATTTTTTCTGTGCCTTGAGCTGATGTTCTTCTCCTTCTTCTACCCTTATTATTCTTAGGTTCAGGATTATCATAGTGTCCCAGATTTCTTGCATCTTTTATGTTAACTATTTCTTGGATTTAATGTTTCCTTTGACTAATGCATCTATTTCCTATATAGTATCTTCAGCACCTGAGATTATTTCTTTTATCTCTTGTGTTCTCTTGGTAGTACTTATATCTGTAGTTCTATTTTTTAACGAGATTTTCTATATCCAGAATTTTCTTGACTTGTTTTTTTATTTATTTATTAAAGATTTCTGTTTCTTCCCTGCCACCACCTCCCATCTCCCTCCTCCTCCCCCAGTCAAGTCCCACTCCCTCCTCAGCCCGAAGAGTAATCAGGGTTCCCTGCTCTGTGGGAAGTCCAATGAACCCCCACCTCCATCCAGGTCTAGTAAGTTGAGCATCCAAACTGCCTAGGCTCCTACAAAGCCAGTACGTGCAGTAG
>NW_004949162.1:1640134-1668702 GCF_000317375.1 Microtus ochrogaster
CCCATTGTCTCAGTGTGTGGGTGCACCCCTTGCGGTCCTGAGGTCCTTGCTCGTGCTCTCTCTCCTTCTGCTCCTAATTTGGACCTTGAGAATTATGTCCGCTGCTCCAATGTGGGTCTCTATCTCCTTTTATTACCTCTATTTCAGTCTTCCCATTTCGAACTGCTTGCTTCATCTGTGTGATTTTTTGTGTGTGTTGGGGGGGTGGTTCTTGGATTTCTTTGAGGGATTTATTAATTTGCTCCATTTTTTTTGCCTTTCCCTCGATTTCCTTAAGGGAGTTTTTCATTTCCTCTTTAAATATCTCCATCATTTTCATAAAGTTACATTTAAAGTCATTTCTTCTGCATATTCTGAGTTAGGAAGATCAAGTCTTCCTGTTTTTTGACCACTGGATTCTGTTACCATGTTTCTTTTTAGATTGTTGGAGGGATTCTTACATTGGCACCTACCCATCTCTTTGCATCTTGGTCCAATCCTCACAATGTTTATCTGAGTGTTTAGAGCTTTTCTTGGTCTGATCTGTAGTGTCAATGTCTGTCTCAGAAATCCTCTGAGGTCTCCATAAAACTGGTCTCATGGTCTTCTCTCCTGGTTCACTCTTTTAGTACTCTCTCTCTTGGTCCCCTCAGTTTTAGAGCAAGCTCTTGGTCCTCTCAGTATGGTAGCAAGTGCTCAAATCTTAGGCAAGTTATCTCTAGTAGCTTGGGAGGTCCAGTGAATGGAGTTGGGTTTTGGGTGAGCCTATCCATGGGAACCTCCCTGCTGGAGGTCTAGAAAAGCCAAGGAAGTTGTGGGACAGGCCTGGGGTTTTATCCCATTGTGGAGATCCTAGAGAGTGTGGTGTCCTGCCATGTGACTGTTCACTCACCACATAAGTTCCCTCAGTATTGGGACAAGCTATTTTCCAGAGTTCCAGGGAGGTTGCAAGACGATAGATGGGTTTGGGTGCAGGGTGTGGCTTGTCATTTTGAGGGGCCTCTGGATGATGTTGGATTTTGGGGAGGCCTACCCACAGGAAATTTCCTGCTGGTTGGCTAAAAAAGCCTAGGAAGGTGGGGGAGGGGCCTGGGCTTTTGTTTCACTGTGGAGGTCCAAGAAAGTTGGGTGTCCACTTCTTAAGTCTTCTCAGTATTGGAGCAAGCTGTTTTTCAGAGTTTCACCAAGTTTGCAGGAATATATATGGTTTTGGGGCAGGGTGTGGCTAGTCGTTTGGAGGAGCTCCTGGATGGGGTTGGATTTTGGGGAGGCCTACCCACAGGAAACTCCCTGCTGACTCGCAAAAAAGCCGAGTTGGGGGAGGGCACTCACAAATAATTTTAAGGAATGCTAAAAAAAAGCAACATAGTAGAAAAAAGAAAATCTGTCAATAAAGTGTTGGCACAGATGCTACCTGCCAAAAAAATTAAACAATGTTTATGATGTGCTATGTATATGTACACATGTATACACAAAGAAAAAATCAGTTTGGAGTCCCCATGGTATGTATATGCCACTTTACTCTGATTATCAAGTAGGGAAGCTAGCTACAGAAGTATCGTGAGTTGAAGGAGCAGAGGAAGGAGCTGCTTTACAATTTTGAGAATTGGAGGCTGAAGACTCAAAGGTTAGAAAACATTAAATCATGCTGCCATTCAGCCCTGAGAAGCAGAAGTACAATCAAATATTGTAACTACTTACTCTGCCCCAAATCTATACCTTCTGGTTTTTAGACAGCAAAATGGGAAGCAGAGTAAGGCAAATGATACATAAACTCTGTGACAAAGAGCCTAAAGATTTGTCATTACAAATTTGTTAGTACTTTCATATTTTGTTCTATATCATGTATTATTATCATACCTACAGGAATTAAAACTTATCCTTGATTATCCACAAGGATAATTATTATTATATTTCCCATTTTATTTGTTTCTCTCTCTGTCTCATTTTCTCTTTACTGCTAACAATTGATTTAGTGGCTCCAGAGCTCTAACACTGAGTTATACTCTTGGTCTTTCTATTTGCTCTTACACACCTCATATAATACTTCTCCATGCAATGTCTAATTTCCTGTTTTCTTTCTTTCCTTGCTTCCTTCTAAGTTTTTTTCTTTCTCTGGTTCTTCCTTTTTATCTCTCCTGATGTAAACAAACAACATAACCAGGCATGAAAGTTAGTGGCATTTTATTTTTTTTGACTTTTTTTAAAATTTATTTATTTATTAAGGATTTCTGCCTCCTCCCCACCACCGCCTCCCATTTCCCTCCCCCTCCCCTGATCAAGTCCCTCTCCCTCATCAGCTTGAAGAGCAATCAGGGTTCCCTGACCTGTGGGAAGTCCAAGGACCGCCCACCTCCATCCAGGTTTAGTAAGTTGAGCATCCAAACTGCCTAGGCTCCCCCAAAGACAGTATGTGTAGTAGGATCAAAAACCCATTGCCATTGTTCTTGAGTTCTCAGTAGTCCTCATTGTCCACTATGTAAGTCCGGTTTTATCCCATGCTTTTTCAGACCCAGGCTAGCTGGTCTTTTAGAGGTTGAGACAGGAAGAATATAAATTGTAGACTAGCCTAAGGTACATAACAATTTTGTGACTGCTCTAATAAACTTATGAAGACTATGCCTCAAAACTGTAAACATAGTTCTAGATAACTATGTACAGTATTGTATTTCAACATAATAAAGTTTGTATCTATACGATATAAAGTAGATGTCATACTGAATTTGAAAAACTAAATAAAACTAAAAGGTCTAACTCTAAGATTTATAACATCAAGAAAATGACTACATTTGCCATTTATATTCCATACAGTGATAGTTATTTAGTCAGTGTTTAGGCAAAAATAAAATCAAGTAATTTTGATACAAAAAGGAAATGGGGTAGTTAGGTTACAATGGTTTTTACTTATGTTATTCCATTATAAGAAATAACTAGAAGACATCACCAAGGGCTTATAGGACTAAAAAACAAAACATGGGATAAGAATACAGTTATTGACATAGGAAAAGCAGTAACCTTTCTACACAAGAAATAAAAAAATGATAAATGAAATCCCATTCATCCTAGCTTCAAAGAAAATCTAGGAATAAAACTAATGAAGGTAGTGGTATGTCTCAAAGAAACCCATGACAAATTGTTAACTGAGGTGTTTATTAAATCTAAGGCAGACACTGGTCACCAGGCTCTCTCAGCATAGCAAGTAGCTACTACAGAGTCCTAGCTCCTCTAAGTATTTCTCACTCCTGCAGGCAGACTTGAAACTCCTCAGCCCCTGAGCATCAGTTCCCTTCTGCTAACTTCTCTAATCCTATATACTATCAGTCATTTTGACCACATTGCCTCTTGGGCTCTTGGGGAAGATATCTTCTTGGCTTGCTTCTGGCCTCTTAACACCTCTATCTCTCTTTCCTTTCTCACTCACTATCACATCTCCCACTCTTCTCTCATGGACTGATTCTATCTGCAGGCCAGGTATAGTCTGGATGCTTCCAGATGTCTCTGGCTGTGCTCTTGCTCATATCCAAAATAAACCTCATCAACCCATACCTAGCATTCATGTTCTTATTTTTTCATTCAGAAAGAAACCACTACAGTGAAAGGTAAAAAAGAAGGAAAAAGTTAACTGAATAAGTGACTTAAAGATGGAACTTCTATAGTGTTCATGTACTTAGAGAATCAATGTTAAAGTTGTCATACCATGTAAAGTGATTTTCAAACTGTGCAGTTGCTGCCAAAACACTTTGGACATTAAAGTAATGAAAAATTCCTTAAATTCATGTAGAATCACAAAAGGCATACAATAACTAAAACGATCCTCAGAAAATATTATGTATCATAGTGTTTTATTTGAAAAATGCTATAAAGCCGCATACAAAAAGTAATTGAATTAATACTGGCACAGGGTCAGAACATGGTCTATGATATGAGATTTCTGAGTGCTTATGACAAAACTCTAAGAAAGCAAGACAACATTCCTGTGACTTCAATTTCTTTAAAACTATAAAATTATTCTTACATTATGCTTTCATACCACATAGGTGTAGCACAGATGGGAATGAGTTTACTTCAGTTTATTCATTACAACTGGCTATTTGTATCTGTATATGTATCTATAGCGAAATAACTTTTGCTGCTTGTGGCTTTCTAGCCAAGTGTGGCTTGCTCTTATGATTGTACACTTTACTCATGTGAGTCTTCCAAAACCTCAGAGTATAGATTGTCTGATGTACTGAGGTGAGACTTCAGTCTCCAACATTTATCCACCCCATTCTCCCATGAACCAACATCTCAAGAACAGTCTTAGACATGTAAGAAATTATTCAGTAAGCATCTATTTACAAAAGACTCTCCCATCCTATTCTGTTAAAAATTTCACATTCCCATTTGTATCAGCCTAGTCCTGTTTGAGCCATTGTCTCGGTCCAGTCTCGAAATTCGCATATTCCAGGGTCTGAACATGAAGAACAGAGATATGAGAGAAATAAAAGACAGAAACACAGAATAGCACCATGTGGGAAATTCAGTGAATACTGAATTCATCTGTGTTTATTTTCCACATGTGTATATACTTCACTCCAAAATAGGGACTTCATTAACATGATGTAAGACACAGACCAAGTATCTTGCAGGCAATGACTCCCTGGAACCTTTTGCCAATCTCCTTGAAGGAGCAGGAATAGACTTGAATTCTCTGACACTGATACACAGCATATTCTCAACAAAGATGTCAAAAACAAAACACATAAAAACTGATTCCAACCTTGTACAAAACTTAGCATGAATTAAAGGTGTTAACATGAGACTAGAACCAATGAAACTACTAGAAGAAATTATAGGGAAAACAATCAAAGATATTGGCCAAGAACATGAATTCACAGGATTCCAATAAGGAAGGACAATTACAGCAAAAGTTTCAAATATGATCACATCAAGTTAACCAGTTTTCAACAGAAAAAAATATTTGCAGAGTGTAAAAACAATCTGTAGAATCAAGAAATGTGTTACTATTTTCTCTGACACAGGATAAAATACAAAATGTTACTATTTTATTAAAATCCAAAATTTTTACCATTTTTGCTTTAACTATCAAAGAAATAAAAATGAAATTACTTTGAGATTTTAAATTTTGGATAAGATCTTTGAAGTGGGTTCACTCATAATGGCTATTACAAAAATAAATTATGGTAGCACTTGCCCACAGTCTCACCATTTGGGAATCTGAAACACAAGGATCAAGAATCTGTCTTAATTATGGACTTACTTTTGACAGTCTATCCAGAAAGAATTAAAGAAAAATGTTGTGAAAATGTTATTACATATACAGATACCTCACACTAACCAAATATATTACAACCTGGATCCCTACTTGGATTCTGTTTATTATACTTTTTCAGACATGCACTCACTTTACCTCAATGTAGGTATATTAAAAGCCAAAGTAGGACATTGTAACAGGCCTGGGAATAAATGAAGGTATTCTAGTGACACTCTTATAGATCAGTCTCACTATCAGACTGCCAATATAAATTACAAAGAAGTGGGATTTCCCACAGGAATACCATGCTGGAAAAAAAAGTCTTGGGCTAATCCTTTTGTACAGAGTGAAGATAAATAAAGAATAAAGAACTGAATGTTCAATAGGTAGGCAGGAGAGGAGCGCTGGGACTTTGGGCAAGACATAGCACCTCTGGGAAAGAATTGGAAACGTGGGATATTCACCAGCCAGACACAGAAGAGATTGGATGTAAGATATTGAGAAAACATAATGAGCCATGGTGCATAATATAAATTAATATAAATGGAATAATGTAAGTTTTAAGAGGTAGTTAGGAATAAGCATAAGCTAAGGCCAAGCTTTCTTAATTCACAAAAGTTATCCATGTTATTTTTCAAGACCTGGTGGTCCAAAGAAAGGCCTGTTATAGAAAGTTCACAACCAGAGGGGGGAACTTGTCTTTTAGAAAGATTCCACATAGTTCTAAGAACTTCTCTGACCACCTTACAATATAAGACTGAGGTTCCAGACAATGAAGTCAATGGAAAGTAGAACCACATCTTAATCAAGATACCTTAGATGTGTACATATTTGGCCATATATTTAAATTTTGATTTTACTTCAGAATTCTGGAGACAGATTTGTAGGCAGGAGTTTTTATAGATTTCTTTATTCTTCTTCTCAATACGGCCATGTTGAATAAATGTCTTTCTGATTTCCACTCTTAAAACAGTAACAGCAAATGTGGGTAAGTATTTAAAGAAAAAGAAACCCTTACACACAGATACTGGTAATGTAATATAATATAGTCAATATAGAAAACAGAATGGAGGTTGTTATAACTATAAATATAAAACTGTTACACAGCCATGCTATCCCATTCCAGGGGAAGATGTAAGTAAAATTATTTTAGCATACAAAAGAGATACATGTCTGCCCGTATTTTCTGCAGCACCACTCACAATATTTAAGACAAAGAATCATCCTTAATGCCAATCAACAGATGGAGTGTTTACAGATTTGAATATTATTCAGATACAAAGAAAAAAGAAATCATGAGCTACAGACTTAAATAAGTGATAGAGTGCCTGCCTTTATACACTTAGTTTACATTTCAACTTACATCTAAATGGAAGAAATCATGTCATTTGCAAAAAAATTTAAGAAATTAAGTCAAATACAAAATTAAAGATTTTTACTCAAATATCAAAACTAAAAGAAAAATGAGGAAAAAAATATGAACAGCAATTTGGAGATCTGTTAAGAAAATTTAAAGAACAGGGAAAAGAACAGGGAGGAAAAAAAGACTAAAACTGGAAATTGGATGTGACTGGAATAGCATATATGAAGATATATATAAATATATATACACATAAATATATAATTATCAATATATAAAAATTAATTTCTTACCATATACATAACGGTGAAAATCATTAATTTTTTACAATAAGTAATAATTATAATAAAAATCAAATGCAAAATTTCAGCAAAATAATAAGATAGCATACTATTTTAAATATGAAAATAACAATTATTAAAATAAAACTTTACAGATGTGATCAGCTGATACATGAGCTAATTTTGACAAGAATAAGAGAACAGATAAGACTTCATCAAATGTGATTTTATTTTCAAAAAGATGTGACTCAGTAACATCAATAATAAATACCATGAATTTGACAATCTATTATTTAAAACTAAATGAAGAAAATGTAACATAATACAATGATTCACATTATAGGAATTAACATAAAAGCAACAAAAGCAAGAAAAAGATATGTGTTTCAACTAACAAAGTGACCCACCACAAAGAACCTTATAAAATACAGGACTTAATTCCCAATGTTAAAAAATTAGTCCTACTATACTATATTCTCTCTCTCTTTTAGTGAAATGCACATAAACAGCATCATTTTTGTCCAATTTTTCTAAGATGTTCTTAGTAATAAAAAATAAAATTCTCTCAATACTTGCTATGTGTAGGTCAAAACTCATCTATGAATATAACATATTATCATTTCTTCATCATTTATAATTCCTCATCTGCCTCATTGTTTTTGTGTCATCATTAATTAGGTTGAGTATTTGAATTTTATGTTAATGGAAGGGTATAGTCTGTGTGCATATTGCCTTCTCCTTTATTCCTTTAAGAATAATTTTGTGAAGCCGGGTGGTGGTGGCGCACGCCTTTAATCCCAGCACTCGGGAGGCAGAGGCAGGCGGATCTCTATGAGTTCGAGGCCAGCCTGGTCTACCAAGGGAGTTCCAGGACAGGCTCCAAAGCTACAGAGAAACCCTGTCTCGAAAAACCAAAAAAAAAAAAAAAGAATAATTTTGTGGATGAATCTACCTCACTGAAAATAATTGCTTTTTCCCCATATTTCTTGAATAATAATTCACTGTCTTGATTTATTGAGAAAATTAAAACATGCATCATTTTTTCATGTATATGTGATGGTTTGCAAGATCTAGATAATCTTTTAAAAGTTCTCAATAAGCATTGAATCATTACTGATTTACAAAAAAATAGAGGTGTCTCCATGATACTCAGCCATTACTCTCATATTACCTCCATGTCCTCTTTAAGAATCATATTTCCTTAAATCTGGGAGACAGGAATTTCAAGATCCATGAAGATCGCAATAGAAATGAAAATTTTTCTGACTTGCATCAGACACCAAAACACATTCCAAAAATTTTTTGAATTTGCTAGACCAAACAGAATAAAATATGTTTAAATCATATGTATTCATAATTATAGTGGTATAACCATTTTCTTTATTATATAGAATGACAAGAAATTACTAACAAATAAATGCTAAATGTTAGTTTTTCATTCACACTTTTGGAAATTTTCCAGGATTGAGTATATCAGTTGTCTGAGGCCTCTGATTAGGCAGTACTCTATAGCAGAGCAAACTTTTTTCAACAAAAAGAAGGTAATACAAAGATAGGCATCTCAGGGCCACTTTGGGGGACATACTATCTCAGAATTTCTGATAAGGCCCTGACTAGTGTTCCTCTTATTTTTCTTTTTTACTATTTTTTTGTGTTTATTTTTATTATTATTATTATTGAAACACGATCTCATTATATAGCCTGGATATGCTCAAACTTATGAGCTCAAATTCTCTTCCTCATTTATGTGCTTAAGTAAGTAGGACTAGACGTGTGAGACAAAATACCACCTATTATCTACCTACTAAGTGTTCAGAGCTAATCCCAATAGTATCACCTTCAGTACCAAGATTTTGGCCCATGAACCCTTGAGGGTTATTCACCATTCAAACAATAGGAGTCATGAATTTTTGGGTTAATTGTAGTAGATTAAGCATTGTTAAGGTATAAACCAAGGGCTGTAAAATTACTTTTATAAAGTTATTCCTTTGTTTATACTTTCCATGAAATGGAATAGCTCATAAAGAAACTACTGCAAATTATGTTTCTATCTTTTCTTATGCTATTGTTTTCATGTAGGTACAACCATTGTACCTACATTAAGAGAAATTAAAAGAGGATAGAACATATCCAAATTTTTTTTGTTTTGTTTTGTTTTTTTTATTATTATTTTGTGCTTCATTGGCATCCCTAGCAATGCCTGGATTAGTTTTATTTTAGTAGTCCTTCCAAATATTTATATCACTTGAGCATTAACCAAGTTATCTTGGGTCATGTAGACCAGAAAAGTGCCCTTAGAATTTTTCTAGCTTTATACCTTTGGTTATAATTGGTTGTCACGGATATTAATCTGTGAATCATCCCTCTTGTTTCCATAAACTGATCCCACAATTCAATTCCTGTATAAATGTCTTTTTCTCCTGAAATCATTTTGTTGTTGTTGTTGTTGTTTTTGTCCTGTCTTAGGGTTTCTGTTGCTGTGATGATACACCATAACCCAAAAGCAAGTTGGGAAGGAAAGATTTTATTTGGCTTACACTTACACATTCCTGTTTATTACCAAGGAAAATCAGGACAGGCACTGAGCCAGGACAGGAAGCTTGAGACAGGAGCTGATTCACAGGCCATGGAAGAGTGCTGCTTAGTGACTTGCTACCCTTGCTTTAATCAGTCTGATTTTTATAGAAATAAGGACAAGGAACCCAGGGGTGGCACCACCAACAATAGTCTGTGCTCTACCCCATTAATCAGTAACTAAGAATGTACCCAAGGGCTTATCTGCAGCCTGACCTTAAGGAGGCATTTCTTAATTAAGTTCCCTCCTCTCAGATGATTTTAGCCTATGTCCAAATGACATAAATCTACCCGCACAAGTGCTGATATAAAGCTGATGAAAGTGTAGCGGAGCAACTATTTACACAAGCAAAAGCAAAGAAAGGTAAATGTCTCTGAATCTTGGACTCTGCAGTGCAGTTTACTCACAGCAGCTGAACAGAATTTAAATGCTAGGCTTCCCGAGCCTCCTTATTCCTCAGGGAAAGGTGCTCTATCTGCCACTTTGGCAACTCCATTATGCAGGATGCCTGGGCGGCAGCCCCAAAAATTCTTAGATCTCATACAAAGTTTTAGCAAAATATCAGACTTTTTAAAACAGCATATGAAATTCATACTTTTTTCCTGTTATAAATCAAGTTTTTATAATTAAGTGTAAAGGACAGGGCTTTAAAGATATTGTACACCCCAACAATGAGGTACTGAAAATGAAATAGGGAAAAATAACTCCATATAATTTGAAAATTTAATGTACACATTTAAAATTTTCTAATAAAATGGGAAAATATTCTAAAATTTATGAAATGATACATAATCTCCCAATAGCTAAAGAAATCCTGAGAAGATATAAAGAGTAGTGCGTGAAGTATAACAATATCTGACTTTATTACAGTGTTGTAGTAACCAAACAGCACTGGGATGGCACAAAAACAGACTAATGGAATGAAAAAACAGAAATATGGCCAGCAAAGTATCATCATCTGATACTTGATAAGGACATACAATGCATACCCTGAAAAATGTAATAATTTATTTTACAAATGCACACAACTAGGCTCCTGTTTTTGCCATACACAAAAGAAAATCTACTCAAACTGGATCAAAACCTTAATGTAGGATGTGAAACTATGAAACTACTGCTTGGAAACTTAGAGTGAATATTTCAAACTCTAAATATAGCAAGATGTATTTTGAATATATCTTTAATAATTCAGAAAATGATAGCAAAAATGATAAATTTGCTTCTATTAAAAAGCTTTTGCACATCAAAATCATTATTACGAGAAAGCATACAGAATGGAGGAAACATTTTCCAAATATTCACCAGAGGGTGGATTTATAAGATATATAAAGAACTGAAAAGGAATCAAACAAAAGAATTAAGAATCCATTTGGTAAAAAGAATTGAAATGAATAAACAGTTCAAAATAAAGAAATATAAATAATGGCTACATGACAAACTTTTAGCCTTTTAAATAATAAAACAATTTAATTAATAAGTAAATCAAAGTTGAGATTCCTTTTATGCAACTAGGAATGGCTGTCATCAAAGACAGTAAAATGATGAGAAGATGCAGCAATTTATTAAGCTTTAATATAATCACTTTCTTATTTGCCTGTTCTCTGTTTTAAAACATTTCAAATTTATTTCATTTTATGTGTGTGAGTGTTTTGCCTGAATGAATGTATATCTGTTCACCATGTGCATGACTGGTATCCATGGAATTCAAACCGGGTATCAGTCCCAGTTCAGGAGTCACAGCCATCTGTCAGCCACCATGTGAATGTTGGGAACAGAATTCAGATCCTCTGCAAGAGAATCAGGGACTTTTAACCAAAGAACCATCTCTCCAGCCCCATGTTGTTTATTTTGTAATTAGCATGCAAATAGATTTTGTTATGACATTTTCATGCTCAATTCATTTCATTTGGTAGATCCTCCTCCTCTGCCCAACTTGACCCATGTGTGTACTTTTCTAAAAATAGTAATCACCTTTAAACTTCATGCCACATATATTATATTACCTTTATGACTTTGCTTATGAGATCATTTTTTGTTCCTATTCTAATTTAACTTACACTCACACTTACACCCTGTAAGTACACATCCATAAAAATTAATAGGAAGTGGAGGATATAACTTTGAGATCCATTATGTCTTATAAGTTTCATAACTAAAAGAATCTTCATGGTTGAATAAAATACCCTTGTGTATAAGTAAAATATTTTTGTTATCCATTTATCTATTGATGGACATGTTGGCTGATTATATTTCCTTTTTATTTTGAAGAGAGTAGCAATAGACATAGATGTCTAGTTCTTTGTGTGTTTGTGAAGGAGTAACTTAGCTGGGTCACATGCTATTTCTATTGTTAAAATGTTGTGTAACATCCACACTGATTTTCATACTGACTGCATCGGGTTCTTCTCCAACAATCAGTTAATTAAAGAAGAAAAGTGAATCCTTAATCACTCCTAGTGGGAATGTGACTTAGTTCTACCACAATGGAATCCATTCTCAGTTCTCCAAAAATTAAACATGAACCATCAGTATGGCACAATCATTTTTAAATTTAATCTCATGGGTAACAAAGTAATATACAAATGCCTACACACCACTTTTTATTGCATCACTATTCATAATTGTCAAATAATAGTTTCAGCTGTGCTCATCAATTAAAGAATAGTAACATTTCTTATCCATAAAGAGCAGTACATTTTCATTTTTTAGGAAAATAAATTTAAAGGAATCAGCAATGTTAAGTGAAACATGGCAGCCTCAGAAAGGCAACTTTATAAACACAGAGCTGTGGTGGGAGTGAATCTCATATGTGGAAGATAGCAAATAATTTTCAATTATTTGATAGTAAAAATAGAAAGACAAGGGCTATAAAAGGTAAAGAAAATGGGTATAAACAAGACTAATAGTGATAGGTGAACTTCATGAACGTACATTGTATGCCACTATGGGAATAAAGTGAATCCCATTACTTTGTATAATTAAACTGTAGCTAATTTTAAAAGTTTGTGCTCTGAGGGATGACTCTAAGCAACTTTTCACACCAATATTTATTATTTATTATTTTATCTGAGTAAAGAATCCTCCTACATATCTTTTAATAAGTATGCATCATATATATGTATGTGTTATAAACTTCGTTCTTTGAGATTTTATGTACTTCCTTCTACTTTCCATTATTCAAATAAAACTTGCATTTATGAAACTATTAAAGTTTAGGAAGCTGGTAGATGATGAATCAGAACTATATTATTATAAAATTTCAATTCATATCAGTACAATTTACAACAATAAAATGCAATATGCATAAAACCTCCTGAAGGAACCTAAAATATACTATCATAATTCACTTTACAGAGTTATCTCCTTTCAAGTATTCTTTAGTGGCATAAAGATCTTCTTGCTTATCACACTTGAAGCCATCACTTGTATGATAAAATGTCTTATTATTATTCCGCACTTTTCATTTGGGTACTTATTTATTAATGAACAGTCATTGGGAATCATTTTTGCATTTTTCATTGTAAGCCAGAATCAAAAATCATACTAAGTAATGGAGATGTAAAGATGACAATATAGAGCCCCATATCTCCTCCACAAGATTTCAGAGTCTGACAGTAAAGACAGTTATGGGATTATCACATGAAGTAAGTAAATAATAATTATACCAAAGCTTTATTTAATGCTTGACTTGTGTGACTTTATAGTCTTCCTCCTGCATTAACTCAGTTCATTTATCCAATAGATTAAGGTGTGTGTAAAGTCTTTGACCTCATTTTCAGATGAGAAAATTTGGATTGAGAGAGAGGACTTCATGAGAGAGAGAAAATGAGAAAGAGGGGAGAGAGGAGATAGAGGAGAGAGAAAGGGAGAATAGAGAGATAGGAAGGAAGAAAGGAAAGAAAGTAAGAGGAAAGAAAGAAGAAAGAAAAAGAAAACTGTAAAACTCCTCACAGAAACTCATAGCACTGGCTCCACAGCACACATTCCTCACCCATGAATTATAGGATATATATACTCGTAATATGTCTTAGATATTCTCTAAGGAGTCATTCCTGTTGGGTGTATAAGACAGAAGACAGATTTGAACAGGAGTGTGAAAGTCACAATGTTCTTTATATCATTTCTTTGCCATAGGGATGAATCAAACTGAAGGGAACTTTGCATGTTATCTTCAATGATAAATTAGTGTGGACTGGAAGTATTACTGGAAATAGAAAGTGCAATTGGCTTAGAAAAGAGGAAGGTGAGAGTTAAGATCAAATAGGTAGTTCCTTAGGAGCAGGTTCTTAAACCTTGATCCCCAAAACCATCTTGATGTTGCTATCCTCAAATGAGGTACCTGCAGAGAAGCTCACTGTTACTGAGAGTCCTACTTCCTATGCTAGGCTGCCTGACCTTTATTATGGGACAGTATCACTAACCAGTATCCATGAACACAATGATTGTAAAAGGGATCACAGTAGGGACTCTGTGGTGCCAAAGATCTACTTTGTGGAGTGTTCAAATGACCATTGCTTCTGTTCTGTTTCATGTGTTGTTAAATGCAAATTGGAGAGATAAATATTCACTCAATCCAGGTTTTTAAGTTTTAGTGAAATTAGCTCTTTGAAAAGTTGTTTGCAAATTCCCCTACATTCTTAGATATTAGCTCATGAAAGACAGTATTTGAGTATCATCCTATACTGGGGCTAGTGTTATTATAACCTTCCTTAATACAGAATAAAGTTAGGTACTACTTGAATAAGCTGTCTTTGTAGACTTTAAAAATTATTACAGATTTACTCAGATATGTATTTATTATATGTATGTGAGTGTCTGCACACCAGGGAGTAGAATTCTGTTAGTGTTTCCTCTGGAATGTTTAGCCAAGCCAGTATTATTTTAAAAATATTTAAAGTGTGCATGTCTATGTCTATGTGTGCATGTGCATGCAAACATGCACACTCTCATAGCAATTTTTTTTGGAGTTCAAAATACAAATTTCAGGATTCAGGATTCCTCATCATGTTTGTCCTGGGTATCAAACTCAGGTCTTCAGGTTTGGCAGAGGGAGCTTTGGCCAATTAAGTCACCTCCATTAACAGGACTTTTATGGTTCATGTGATTAGTTCTCTTAAATTGTTTGTAGACACTAAATTCTGTGGCACACAAAACCCATATTCTGTTCTCTCATCCTAGTCCCTCAATATGTACATTAAAACTGAAAGAATTCGGACCATAACATCACCTGCATTTCTCACTTTTCTTCTATTAAATCCACTCATCTTCTAGCACACTATGATTAATACTTAAATATAAAAATAGTTTTTCTTTGAGTGCCACCATTTTGGAAATCAATATGGTAGTTTCTCTGAAAATTGGTAATTGAACAACTTCAAAACACAAATATAACACTCTTGGACATATACCCAAAGGATGCTCAATCATGTGACAAGTACCTTCATTCAACTATTTCCATAGTTACTCTATTCATAATAGTCAGAACCGAGAAACAGCATAGATGCCCCTCAACTAAACAATGGATAAAGGAAATGTGGTACATTTACACAATGGAATATTACACAGCTGTTAAAAACAATGAAACTATGAAATTTGAAGCAAATTGATGGAACTAGAAAAGAATCATGCTGTTTGAGGTAACCCAGACCACCCAGAAAAACTAACATGGTATGTACTCATTTATAAGTGAATATTAAATGTAAATTAAAAGAAGACCATGCTGCAACCCACAGAACTATAGAGACTAGGTAATAAGGAGGAATCAAGGGGGTGATGTTGGAATCTTCCTGGGAAGGATAACAGAAGAGATCACTTGGGTGGATTGGAAGTAGCTGGAATAGGAAGGTGATGCATCACATTGACAGTGGACAGAACGAGAGAGTCCTGAAAGTGATCACTAGAAATGGGGCAAGGGACATTGATGGAGAAAGTCATTGGTTAAAAAATAATGAAACTCCCTTGGCCCATTTTATTGGTTAGAACATAGGTGGGTGGAGTAAACAGAACAGAACACTGGGAGAAAGAAGCTGAGTCAAGGAGTCGCCATGATTCTCCTACAGGACAGAGACGCAGGTTAAGATCTTCCCTGGTAAGACACCTCGTGGTGTTACAGGGATACTAGAAATGGGTTAGATCAATATGCAAGAGCTAGCCAATAAGAGGCAGGAACTAATGGGCCAAGCAGTGTTTAAGTGAATACAATTTGTGTGTTGTTATTTTGGGGCATAAGCTAGCAGGCGGCTGGGGTGCTAGGGACACAGCCCCACTGCTCATACTACAACAGAATGGCACCCAGCTATGTGGACAACTGAATCCACACTGAAAGCCTGAGAAAGCTTGGGAAAGAGTAAAGCATGTTTTCTTGGTAGCAGTGATTTCTAGGGTCTGCTCTGCTTGCTAGAGGCAAGCAAGTGCTCTCATCTAAGAGAGGCTTCCTGACTCAGCTTTAGCTGCAAAACCCTGCAGCTCTTAACAGGTCCTGCTATGAAACATTTAAATGGTGTCGTTAAAAGCTGACTGAATGCTTGTTTGTTTTTAGCAGTAACAGGAAAAAAACCTGTGTTGTTTTAAAATGCTGGCTTTCTGGGCCGTCCTGCCAGGGCAAACTCTGACTGTTTGAGGCAGGAGGGCCACCTACAGAGAGAGGACTTGTGTGTTGTCTGTGGACATAATGCTGCAGCTTACTTGCTGGCAGGGATCTTGAAATGCCATAGAGTTGTGGCAGTAAACATGGCTACAGCCAGTACCTCAGCAATGAGACTGGAAAGCTAAGGAATGGACTGGATCTAGCTGGCAAAGCCACAGCTTTAGTCCCACCCATATTGCTCAGTAATTTAAAGGCTCATGTGGTCAGAAAAAGAGAGACTTACAGTAAAGAGAGATTCAAAGACAAAGAAAATTTCTAAATGGTAAATGGTTTACTGTTTGTTAAAAATATATGCAGACTAAAAGTTGAAGTTCTTAAAGTAAAAAAAAAAGGAAGAGAGTTGTTGGGTGTGGTAGTACACACCTTTAATCCCAACACTTGGGACGCAGAGGGAGATTGACCTCTATGACTTCTAGGTGTGGTAGCACACGCCTTTAATCCCAAGGCCTGGAAGGCAGAGACAGGCTGATCTCTGAGAGTTCAAGGACAGCCTGGTCTACAGAGTTATTCCAGGTCAAAGATACAGAGAACCTGTCTCAAAAACCAAAAATAAAATAAAAATAAACAAAATAGAGGTTAAAATAAAGCACACAAAGATGGAAAATACACAGAGAATCTTGATACTGTATGCTATTATGGTCTCTTTGAATTGTTTGAATGCTGAGAAAAGAGCAACAGATGCTAAAAGATATTTGTTTATAAATGCTGCTGAACTAATCCAACATAGATATTTTGAAAATGCCTTGACTTTGAAATTTGAATCTAAGGACATGATGCTTTGGAAAGGAGTTTCTTATTTTGTTTTCACAGAGGGTGAGAGTCTGTGGATTACTTCTCTTCCAATATGGTATGATGGACCACGTCCTCCTGAAGGTTTGCTGTGAACATCTTCAGAAAATTGCTTCGCTCAACTGCCAACTGAGATGAAACTACCACACAGGTTATACCATGAAAGACCTAATTAACGATGCCCCCATTCAGCAGGAAGCAGTTTGGAGAGAAATAACTGTGCCCATATTCCCAAAAATTGTTTATAAATGTTCTTTTACATTTAAAGGGGGGTATGATATAGGTATGAATAATTTGCATTAGTATAGATTTTGCTTTATTGATAGAGATTTAAGATCAATTTTGTTATATGTATATGTATTTCTGATATTGATTAAGGTATTGTGATTGTGTAGTTCACCTAAAAATGTAACGTATATAGGTTGTTAATAGATAATCATAATAATCAAGTTTGTAGTCATGTTAGTTAAGATTTTCTAGATGTGCATAGATATATTTTGGATAGGCATTCTTCATATCTTTCAAAGATTATAGAATATGGCATTTTAAATGTTTTAATAACTTAGGGCTTTTCATGACAATGAGACACTCTGCTCCTGGCAGCACCAATCTACTTCAAGAGGAAGATGGGCATAGAAGAGGATCCTTATGGAGTTTGATAGCTATTTGGGCAAGAAACTTCTCTTGCCTGGACTGATGCATGAACTGGACACAAAGAACCAGGAGAAAGAGGACTACTGAACTTGCCTACAGGTGAGATGATCTTTCAGGGTTCCTGATTCATGAAGGAGTCTGCAAGACATTCTGCAGGACACAACAGATAGTGACTGAACTGACTTTGAATTTTCCTGCTTCATGGAAATGTCTGCTGGATACCATGGGCCTGAAGGCTGAAGATGCATGCCCCAACAGTTCAGAGGAACTTTTGGTGACTGTCCAGGCAGCAAGATATCTCTGTCATTTCTAGAGTTTGAAAGTTGCTTATTTCTTGTTTGCTTAGGTAATATTGTATCTTTCTGGAGTATTTGATGGAGTTGAAGAATAGTTAGTTATAGTTATAGTTTTCCTTAGTTATGATAAAGATAAAATAGATATAAATATTGTAATTTTTACTTGATAACTGTTTTGTTATTTGTAATTTTGCTATGTTAAAGTTATGTTTAAACAGAAAAAGGGGAAATGATGGAGGAAGGTCATTGGTTAAAAAATAAAGAAACTCCCTTGGCCCATTTTATTGGTTAGAACATAGGTGGGTGGAGTAAACAGAACAGAATGCTGGGAGAAAGAAGCTGAGTCAAGGAGTCGCCATGATTCTCCTACCGGACACAGACACAGGTTAAGATCTTCCCTGGTAAGATACCTCTTGGTGTTACAGGGATATTAGAAATGGGTTAGATCGATATGTAAGAGCTAGCCAATAAGAGGCTGGAACTAATGGGACAAGCAGTGTTTAAAAGAATACAATTTGTGTGTTATTATTTCGGGTATAAAGCTAGCCGTGCAGACGGCTGGATGGTGGGACACAGCCCCGCTGCTCCTATTACAACAGGACATTTCAGGTTCAAGTAGAAATCTGGTACAAGGGAAACTTCCAGAAATCTAAAAAATGACCCCTATACCTCAATAAAAACAAAACAAATGAAGACTCCTTAGTAATAGCAAATACATAGGCTAAACTGGCCATCTCATGTGACCAGGCATTGCTTCCAATGGAAGGATTTGAACACCGACCCAGTGACATAACAGTAGACCTACAATCTCTCCTGCCTATGGGATGACCTCAGATAAGGGTGGCTCAGAGATTGTAGGAGTGGCCAACCAATGACTGACACAACCTGAGACCCATATCATGAAAATGAGCTTACCCCTGACATTATGCCAGGACACAGAGGCTAGATGGCTCAGAAACATAGGATATAATCAAGCATATTTAGAAAAAATTTAATGTAGTGATGTCTACTTGTAATTTGCTATAATCATAGATTAGTGACTACTCTAGTTGTCATCAAGGAGGCCCCATCCAGTAACTGATGGAAAAACATGCATAGATTCATAGCCAAACATTAGGTCAAGCTCAAGGATTCCTCCTGAAAAGAGAGAGGAAGTATTATCTAAGCCAAAAAATTCAAGAACATCATAAGAAAAAAGAGCATCATAAGAAAATCCAAAGAATCAACTAACCTGGGCCCATAGGTTCTCACAGAATCTGAACTGACAACCAGGAAGCCTGCATGTGCTGGCCTAGACCCTCTACATCTATGTGACTGTTGTGTAGTTTAGTCTACTGTGCGACTCCTAACAATGGGAGCAGGTGCTGTCCTTAACACTTTGTCTGACTTTGGGGAACATATTACTTATACTTGATTGCCTTACCCAGCCTTACTATAAGCATGGGAGTGCTTGTCATAGTTAACTTGACATGCCATGTTTTATTGATATCCCTGGAAGGCCTACCCTTTCTGAAAAGAAATGAAAGAGCAGTGGATGGGAAGGCAGAGGTAGGTAGGGGAGGGAATGGGAGGATAGGATAGAAAAGAAGTTGTGATCCAAATGTAATTAATATAAATTAATCTGTTGTAATATGAGCAGCGGGCTGCTTCCCACCACCCGGCTAGCTTTATACCAGAAATAATTACATGGAAACTGTATTCTTTTAAACACTGCTTGACCCATTAGTTCCAGCCTCTTATTGGCTAGCTCTTACATATTAATCTAACCCACTTCTAATAATCTGTATAGCCCACAAGGTGGCTTACCAGAGAAGATCTTAACCTGTGTCTGTCTGGAGTGGGAGAATCATGGCAACTCCCTGACTCAGCTTCTTTCTCCCAGCCTTCTGTTCCGTTTACTCCTCCCACCTATGTTTTATCCTATCAGGGCCAAGCAGTTTCTTTATTGCTTAACCAATGAAAACAACAGATTGATATATGACACTCCCACATCACTAATCCAAAATTTTAATTGAATAAAAAAATTCAATTAATAAAAAATATTTTAATCAAACATAAAATATAGGTATACACACGTACTGTTCTTAAAGGATGAGTCAAAAGTGGCCAGTTCATGGAGTTGAAGAATGGTGGAGTGGTATATACAGGTACATATAAGGAATAAAGGAAGATAACAGATTATTAGTCACCTGAAAAACAAAATGGAAGGTCCAAAGCACGAGGTTCTCAATTAATTAAAAAAAAAGATTGCAGAGTGAATGCATTATTGTGAGATATTTTAGCAATGTTTTCACAAAACCTGATAAAAACAATTATTTTATATTTTCTTCACAGTCATTTGTAGAAAAGATAGAGTTTGGGGATTTTATTTTATAGATTATAATTTTGAAATATTAAAAAAACACTGCAACCACTCCCCTTGCACCTCAGTGGTCACATCATATCAGCATTGATATTCTTCAGAAGCAGCAGTGGTGTTGTATATGATCTCTCAACTATTCAGCTTGAATACTTATGTTATTGTTTCAATTTCTATGTTATTTCTTACATTCCAAGCAAAATTAACTAAAGCATTATTTGCAATGCTTTTAGCTAAAAATTTCCTGACATCTTCCCAACCACTCAGAAGAATAACATCATTTGGTTCTAGCTTTGCAAGGATCTTCATTCAAATAGATATATATTCTGAAATGTTGCCCTGAAGCCATTATGTAAAATCTCAGCATTGATATCTCACTTAGAGAAAAAGCATTTTATGTAAACTGTAAACTGGCATTTTATGACACTTTTTTTCTATTGGGAGTTGAAACTAATGTTTGCACTCTTGACAAGAAAATCTCCTTTTTTCCTAACAGTCTACTTTCAGTGAATTTGAGCAATGGCATGTATTTTTGAAATAAAATCTTGTAGAAACCAATAATGATTTTTATCATTAACGTTAGCGTTAAATCAGGAAGAGTTGATAGTATAGATATCTTGAAGTTTCTTTTCAGACAACGAATTTTCCAAATAATGAAATTATGACTGAATAATTTGGGCATTCATGAAAGCAGTCATATAACACATCAATGCAATACAATAAAAATTTAAGAAAATTTTCATGGACACAATTAATATGAAGTTATCAGATTGTTATTTAAAACAACCAAAATTTTATTTGCAAAAAATCTATTTATATGAATGTATCTCAAAAGAAGAAAAGTTTAAAATGCTTGATATATTTGTCTCAATATGTCTAGAATATGTTACCAAAGTAAAAGTTAATTCAAAGGATCTTTTCATATCAGATTCAATTCACACTACTAAGCAGACTGTGGAAATGATTCATGTGGCAAAGGAAATAAAAGGATTAACTTCATGAGAAATTGATGACAGGTCTACATTGAAAGTATCTTTTTATAAAAACTGATAAATCTTGCTTTACCAATCTGTTTTTTATAAGAACATTTATTCCATTATCTTTGTATAACAATCTGAATGTATGACATATCAAAATTTTCTGTGAAATAATTTTCATCCAAAAGAACATATCGGTTTCTAAGTCTAAAAGTCTTCTTAGACACAAACTGTATAGTTTAAAGGCAATTTTCCCTTTTAAAATCCTGGAATTGGGGAATATTTTTAAAGGAAAGGATTTAGAAGTGCTTTTCAAGTTCCATAATATGAATGAACAACAACAACAAAAACTAAAGAATACTAGATCTAAGTAATTTGAAGCTGGTATTGACAGCAGTAGCATTAGTGATGGAGTCATGATTTTTTTTCCCCAGAGAAAGTAGATATTTATTTAATGTATTACGGAGGGAAAATGGAAAGGGGGAAGGGGAGAAGGGATAAGAGCCAAAGGGGAGAGAGAGAGAGAGAGAGAGAGAGAGAGAGAGAGAGAGAGAGAGAGGAGGAAGGAAAGAAAGAAAGAAGTGGGGAGAAGGGACAGTGGCAGAAGGTGCCTCTTCGGGAGTGAGCCAGAAAAGAAAGGAACAAAGTCATGATGCTTGATCTACTCTAGGACATGAAAAAATTAGGACAAAAACAATCAATTAACTAAAAATATTTATAAGATTTGTCTTTTTGATTACTGAAGACAAAAGATACATTGGATCCATTCTAATAAAAGCAAAATAATTTTGAGAAAAGAAATACATGGATTACAAATACTAATCAACATCAATTTATTAGAAAGTCATATTTGCCAAGAATATTAATCCTCATATCCCTTAATATTTAAAATAAAATACTAGTTATTCCAAGAATAAAACTTATAGTTATATAATCATTTTATTCATGACACTTAATAACATTTATGTTATTACAGAAATATATATATGGATAAAAAATAGGTTTGCTTTTTTTATAACTTTCTAATGTTAGCTCACAGACTGGACAGATTGTAGATCACGGGTTTTGTCATTGGTTTGGTGTCCAGGTTTCCTTTCTGTATGTAGCCTTCAGAGTACCTTCTTGTACCAAAGAGACTAGAAAGTAGGGATGAAAGCTCCACTAGCTAAAGCTCTCTGTGTTCAGTGAACTATGGAAATGCTGTTCTTGGCAGTAGAGCTTGCTGTCAGTTTTCAGAAATGGACCTTCTGTTGTAGCATCAGAATGAATTGTATAGGGATCTCCATGGGACCCCTCAGTATACCACTCAACCAAATGCAAACAAGTCCCATCACTGGGAGCCTTGACTGGCTAGAAAAAATGGTCAGTTTAGACTTCAAATCATCAATTACTAGGAGTTCATGCTAAGGTCACTCTCCAGAAACTTTTCAACACACTAGATTTTCACACTGATCCTAAGTGACACCCAAATTCCAGTAGTCTCTACCCATATCCTCTCCTTCCAACCCTCCATAACCACCTTTTCCCGCTTGCTCCCATTTCTTCCTGCTCCTGTCTGTCTGCAAAATTTACTCTATGTTTCCCTTCTGGAATGAAAGACACTGTGAGAACATGACTACCAAATCAACTAAGCAGTGTTCTATGGACTCAAAGACTCCTAAAAGGTCTCACAGGGCCTACATGGGTCTGCACTCAGTCCTCTGCATATATATTTTGGCTGTTAGCTTGTTGTTTGTGTAGGATTCCTAACCACGGAAGCAGGTCTACCTCTGACTTGGGGCACTTTTCCTTCTTTTGGGTTGCCTTGTTCTGCTGTGGGATAACATTGTTGTATACTGTAAAAATGTGTCTTTGTCAAGGCAACAGATGATTCATTTGACAAAGAGCTGAGTAGCTAGGCAGAAAAGAATAGGTGGGACTTCCAGCGAGAGAAAAGAAATCAGGATGAATCTAGGCACATGAGAGAAGTACAATTTATAGAATGGTGGAGGGGTAAAAAAGTCACATGTCAGAACATAAATTAACAGAAAAGGGATGCTTCAATTTATAAGACCCTGTTGGGAACAAGCCTAAGCTAAGGCCAAACATGCATAATTAATAAGTCTCTATGACATTATTTGGGATCTGGTGGTTCAAGGAAAGAGCAACTATATTGTCCAGCCTCAACACGAGGGATTTTGCCTTGTCTTTTTGTATCTACTTTTGTCCTGTTTGGCTCTTGTCTCTCAGAGGCCTGCTCTTTTCTGAAGAAGAAATGGAAAGAGATAAACCATATGGGGGATAGGAGAGGTTGGGAAACCTCTAAGAGTGAAAAGAGGGAAAACTGGCAGAGATGTATTATAGGAGAGAAGAATCTATTCTCAATAAAATTAATAAAAGATTAAAATAATAAAGTTAGTTTACAAAGTTTTAAATCTTGTTATGATATTTGCATAAATATATGTTCCTTCATTGTCCTTAATCATTTTCTTTGCTTACTGTCTGTCACACCTCCTTTATCATACTTAATTCTAGTTCTCTTCCTTTCACCAATAGTGTGTTTCTTCAGCTTTCATAACACATGCATCCCATTACCAGTTCCTTTTCATTACATTCTGTTCTCTTAGAGGGAGCAATTAAAAGGCTAGGGAGAAACATGGCAATGGGGAAATTTTCAAGAATCAACAAGGATGACCCCAGCTAAGACTCTAAGCAGCAGTGGAGAGGATGCCTAAACTGGCCTTCTCCTCTAATTAGATTGATGACTACCTTAATTATCATCATAAATCCTTCAAACAGAAATTGATGGAAGCAGATACAGAGATCTATGGCAAATCACTTTGCAGAGCTCCTGGAGATCAGCTCAAGAGAGGGAAGAACAATAATATGAGCAAAGGTATCAAGACCATGATGGTGATACCCACAGAAAAAGGTGATCTGAGCTAGTGATCTCACTGACTCTGAACTGAGAGAGGGTGTCAGGGTCCGTGCTAGCCCAAAATATAAATTATTTCTCTGGAGCAAAGGAAAGGCATTGGAATTAAGGCACAACTCACATGGCTTTATTGGCAGGGAGATTCCTAAGTCAAATGCCGTATTTCCTTCACTTTTCTTACCCATTTAGCAGTGATAAAAGTTACATTTCTGTTACTATAATTTTCACAGACTCTAAATATCTCTGCCATTGTTTTTCTTTTAACTGTTTATAGCTATCAACATAAATAACTGAATACTCTTTTTTATCCCATATATATAATTTATCATCTACAAATGTTTTTACTTCTGATTTAATTTTTTTTGTTTTTTTATATTTTTTAAAATTAATGTTTTAGTTTTGGGCACGCATTACTCAAGTATCCACTTGTGGTATAATTTTTGTGGGTTTTTTATGTTCTCTTCCTTGCATCTGGACACTTTACTTATGTTTGGGGGGGGGTTACTGATCAGCTTCACATTGGGCACCATTATGTTGTGTCATTATCCAGTGACAGCCCAGACAATAAATTATTTCTCTGACCAGCAGAGAGGCATGGGAATAAATACACAACTCACATCACTTTATCAGGATGTAGTATTTTAGTGATCCCTCATGAAATCCTGAGTTAACATCCTGAAAAAGTCACCCGTGTTTATTCTCCAAACCACTTTTATACCAAAATGTAAACTGAGGGGAAAATTCATTAGCATTCTGTTTCCAGGGTAGTGGGACTAAAGTCACATCCACAACTATGGATGCTCTGTTACATAGCCTGGATTAACACCTCTTTCCAGGCAATCTCCATAATTACAAAAAAAAGAGAGAAAAACAATATTAGTGTATCCTAATTCTTTGTTTAGGATGGTGACATCCTGTCTGGAAGGCCAGGTGACCATCTTCTGTGAGGCCAGGTGCAAGCTATGGCCTGAGAGTCTGGCTGCCATACAATGAAGAAATATGGGCCTATATAATATATGGCCCTACAGCAGGGGAACCTACATTGGACTAAATTAGGCACAGTGAATGTGGAGGACAGTCCTGAACATTGGAAAGTCTGTGAAGCCACTGGTGGCGGAACTAGAATTTATCCCTAGTTCTTGAACTGGCATCTAGGAGCTCATTGTCTTTGGAGGGATACATTGTTCAGCCTAGATATAGGGGGAAGGTCCTTCTTGGTCTTGCCTCAAAATGAAGTGTCAGACTTTGTTGACTACCCATGAGAAGCCTTACCCTTTCTGAGGACTGAAAAGGAGCAAGGTGGAGAGAACAGTGGAGCAGGAGGAGGGGAGGGAGTGGGAACAGGAATAGCTATATAAAATGAGAAAAAAGATAGTATTTTTAAAAGTTCTTAATATAAAACTAGGCTTTCTTCCCTCTCTCTCATAATCCTGCCAGTGGCCATGTCAGAGGAGTAGCAGGAGGTAATTGCCTTCAGTTTATTAGCCCACCAGGAAGTAAAGCTCTGATGGGTAAAGCTCAGATATGCAGAGCCCCAAGTGTTTTGGTCCCGGAATATTTCTTGTTAATGTTGTACTTTTACATGTTTGCCAATGTCATTTTTCTCTGGTATCTGACACAGTGTGAATCGGAGTGGGGAGATTTACATTCACCTTAATGTAGTGTGATTGTCTCATGGAAATATCCAATTATACTAGGCATTTTTACCTGTGGATTATTATGAAGATGATTTCCTCCTAAGCTGTACTGCTTAACTGAAACGATAATTTTATATAATAATAGTGCTACATTAAATTAAATTTTCATGACTAAGGGTCTTTAATAAATACAGTAAGGGATGATGATAGGGATTAGCTTAGTGGGGAAGTTAGTATAGGTAAAGAGAGGATAAAATATTGCCCTTGCCTCTGGTAAGGAAGAGGTTGCAGAGGATAGAAAGTAAGATCAAGGAGATGTCATATAACTAATTTTTCTTAAAGAGTTATATAGACTGTGACTTATTTTAATGATGAGTCCCAGAAGCCCAGTTATCTTAAATGCTTTTAGTCATAATGTTTGGGGATGTTTTCGCAGATTTGGGTGTACATCATAACTAAAACAAAGCTTTAAAAATGACTTAAGTTTAAATTAAGATGTTTTTGTTGCTCACCTTTAGATGAAAACCCAAGGAAATAATTTAAAGTTTACTAAGGCACATAGTTGAGTTAATGATTCATTAATGTCAGGCAGGGAACAAGAATAAATTAGTCCAATAATTAGCTGATGTGCCTTTCTTACTAGATTGTTTGAGGATCAAACATGATGATTAATTCATTGTAACATTCTACTGTCAGCTTCCTGATAGGAAAAATATCTTGATGAATATGTACATAGCCTAAATATTTAAAGTACAGATAACTGATCCTTTTCACTTAGTAAAGATTAGATTTGTGATTCTTTTAAGATTTCTTAGATTACATTTTTTTTTTTTTGGTTTTTCGAGACAAGGTTTCTCTGTGGTTTTGGAGCCTGTCCTGGAACTAGCTCTTGTAGATCAGGCTGGTCTCGAACTCACAGAGATCCGCCTGCCTCTGCCTCCCAAGTGCTGGGACTAACGGCGTGTGCCACCACTGCCCGGCCTTAGATTACATTTTGAGATAAATACTAAAATAATTTGTCCTTTCTTTGTAGCCACAAAATGCAACCTGCCAGTAAATGAACTGACTGATAAAATTATCTTGCCTGCTTATACTCTGTTATACTCTATCACAAATGGATTGGGTATAAATATATGTGGTTTCTTATGACAACTTGTTTTTCAACTATAATACATAAAATGTTTAATCATCTAAGGCTTATGGAAAACATGATGATTTTCACTTGTATTCATTGTAATCATTCATTTGAAAAATAAATTGTAACCACATTGCAATTTTTATATGAATTAAAAGATTTTGCTGGGATATATAAGCTGTATGGGAAAAATAAATTTAGTGAGAAGGTAAATGTCAAAAAGCAAGAGAAAAAAAACACAAGGAAAGATGTAGAATGAAAATTAGAAGAAAGATATCAAGATAGACAGTTGGGAGACATTAGAAGTATAGAGTAAAACAAGCAATACTAAGAATAATTAAATAAAGAACTAAACATTGGCCCTCAGAAAAGTCCTTGTGTGTCTGTTTGTCCACCCAATTCTTTACCTGCTCTGCATTTTCTCTTCAGTTTCTAGTTCCTCAGATAGAAAAGTCAAAGATCTGCTGACTCCATTGATTCTCCCTCAATCTCTATGCTCCTGGAGGATGGTCCTCAAGATAGCACTATGATATCCTTTCTACTTCATAACCTCCTCCCACATTTCTGTATGAAATTAAGTCTAAATTCTACATATGAGAGAAGATACGTGCTTTTTATCCTTTTGAATATTCCCTATATTCTACAACAGTGACTTCCAGTTCTGTTAGATCCCAACAAATACTGTGATTTAATATTGTATTCCATCATAATAAAAATCCATTATGTAAATGTAGCCTCCACTTACTATCCATTTATCTGTTTATATAACTCTAGGCTGTGGGTAAATTATTTATTTTGTGAGGTTCTCAGAGATTTCAGACCATTTTTACGTCTTCCACATGCTTAGACAAAATATTGTGACTGAGGCATGGTCAAGAAACTTCTTTACAATCCCATCTGGACAGGTGAGTGTGTGCTATCCAGGGGCGGATTGTCCCGGAAGAGAGCACAATCCCCCCTCCCCCAGCTCGAGCTGCAGGGCTGTCTTTCTTTTGCACGACCCAGCCCCCCAGCAACCCTCCCCAACCCAGACCTGCTGTATGCTGGGACCAGTGCTCAAGAACAGTTTTAAGCTCCTACTCTAAGGCTACCCACCCAGAGCAGTGAGTGCCTGCCTACTGGGCAGGCCTCAGGGTCCCCTGTAAGGGAGCCCAGGAACCTTCAGCTCCTGCATGCACCAGGCTCTCCTGTGCTCTTCTGAATTCTGCCCCCCTTGCTCCGTTCATCCTTTTGTCACTGGATCATTGGGCTACCGGGTGGCCCTGTTTAGTTGCTGAGGAATCCCATCTGGACAGGTGAGTGTGTGCTATCCAGGGGCGGATTGTCCCGGAAGAGAGCACAAAACCCCCTCCCCCAGCTCCTGCTGCAGGCCTGTCTTTCTTACACACGACCCCCCCCCACCCAAGTCTTCATTTTCTGCAAGGTCCTTTGCTAAGGAATAGTTTTCTGCTCCTACACTAAAGCTACCCACCCAGAGCGGTGAGAGCCTACCTACGGGGCAGGCCTCAAGGACCTCCGGTAAGGGAGCACATCCACCTTCAGCCTGTGCAGCAGGGTGTCCTGTGTTCTACTCGTCCCCACCATGCCCCCCAAGTTCCGCCTTTTGTCCTCGGGTCATTGGACTACCAGATGTCCAAGTTTTGGTGCTGAGGAGTTCATCTGGACGGGAACGGTTCCTGCTTCTACACTGAAGAGATACACCCAGAGAGTCA
>NW_004949162.1:1673732-1685989 GCF_000317375.1 Microtus ochrogaster
GGGCCTAGCCAGTTTGGATGTTCACCTTCCTAGACCAGGATGGAGGGGGGAGGACTTCGGACTTTCCACAGGGCAGTGAACCCTGACTGCTCTTCAGACTCGAGAGGGAGGGGGATAGGAGGGGGGAGGATGGGATGAGTGGGAGGCTGGGTGGAGGCGGAAAATTTTTTTTCAATAAAAAAAACAATAAAAAAGGAGAGAAAAAGGAGTTGGCAGAGAGGAAGGAGTACGGTAAAAAATAAATATATTGTACATAAAAATATTTAATAAAGTATTCATAAAAAAGGAAAAAAAACTTCTTTACTTTATCATATAAAGATTACTATAACAGGAGGAGGCCAGGTGGTTTCAAGAAGACAAACAGATTGTAGTGAACAACAGCAAAGAGCTTTCACAGTTCTGGAATATAGCAATGATTTTTTCATTTCTGAAATCTATCAATGGATTAAACTATTGTTTTCAACAGAGATCTAAATGTTTTCAACATGATCTAAATCTAATCATCTCTGGAAATACTGACACAGATAGACCCATCAGAGTACTTTACTATCTCTTATATATTTTTAAGTTTAGTAAATTTGACAATAAAAATTAGCCATAACATTTGTCATAATGGCATCCAAACATACATTAATCTACAAGATTCAAACAATGCTAATCAAAAGCCTAATGCCCATTGCATAATAGAAAACTCATTAAACCAATATCCATTAATACCCATGATCTCAAGAATCATTACTATTTGAAGTCCAACTCCAAAGACTCCCATGAGAGCTGAGTGAACTCTTCCTTGTAAGCCACTGTAAAAATTAATTTAAAAATGCATTCTTTATAACTATAATAATATATAAAACCAAGAAACTGCCCATGCCTCATCCACTGACAAAATGCATGATGTCTGGACCGGACAAGCAGGATACAAAAAAAAAAAAAAAGACTGCCAAAACTTGCCACAAAAGAGTATGACACTTTTGAAATTTTTCCTGCCTTTGAAAATGGTCTATCAGTTACTCAAGGACTTAACCAAAGTTGGTTGCTCCAATGTTGCAAATGAGACTTTGGGTGATGGTCCGGGGAACCAGTTGTCTCTGTTATTTATTGCACATTCTGGAAGCTGCTTAATTGCACTTCCTGGCTTTTCAAGTAATATTATCTCCTTTCTCAGTTCTTCTACTAGCTTGAAGACTAGATAGATAGTTACTTTTTCCTTATCACTTAGCTAAGACATTTCTAATACAAGACTTAGATCCTTAGAATAGAATAATCATTGAAACATTTAGCATATATTTCTTGCTTAATATTATTATGCTCATTTTAATTCTAAATTTTATATTTGATATCTGTTTTTCCTGTCTATCATTTTATATTGGTTTAGAATTCTCTTATTTAGACAAAAGGTGGAGGTGCTTAGGAATCTCCTGTAGACAATGGCCTTTGAGATACTAGACCAGGTTGGTTGTGGCCTTGGGTACCAAAAATGTGCATGCTATGTCTCTCCTTCTCCTCTCTCACCTGACTGCTAGATTCGGTTCCTGTTCCCCATTCATGCAGAGAACTGTGATCTGAGAGTCCCCCCCCCCAACAAAATTAAAAAAAAACCCTATATTTTACTCAATTCTGAGCTAGTGTATGAATACTTTATTCACATTCTTCTATACAGACACACCTTCATTCAGTTCTTTCTTGGAAGCTGCTTGCAAGGATCCTAATACTACAAAACATTGCCTGTTTTTCAAGGCTTTCCTTCAAAATATGTCTGATGGCCTTTATTACCCTGTAACTTTTGCGTTGTATGTGTCAGCAAAATCAGCATCTAATGAGCAAAGTAAAGTTCTGCCTCCTGCTTCAACAATTTTCTGGTTTACCTCGCACCATGATTGCAGTAACTTGAGTATTCAGGAGGCTAAGCAAAGTGAAATCCACAAATTTGGTTGTTTTCCACCCCAAGAAAACTTACAGGTAAGTTTATTCTTGCAGCCCCTGTTCAATGTGGTTTAGCTAAATCCTTCTCATCTTTTTATTGTTATATTGCAAAACTTGCTTCTGATTTCATGTAAATCTTTCCAATGACCACATTTTTCTTGTCCACAATTTTAATGTTTTTTTTTTTTCTGTTCCATTTCTCTCTTTTTACATTTTCTTCCTCTGATCTTTGCTGTTAGTTTTCAATGGAGATCTGGCTAAAACTAGCCAGCATTCCCCATGCTAAAGACTAAGTGCCAATCAATATCTAAATTTGCTTCACAAAATTAATTAATCCAATGCTTATTAAATTCAGTTTTACAAAAGTCTTAAGACACTACCAAAATGGTGATGAAAATTGTATGAGACCATATTATAAACAATCTCTAGGTCATTATCAACAATGTCATCAGGTCCACCAGAAATATTACTCATGGCAGGAACATGGAAGCAGGCACAGATGCAGGGACAATGAAATAATGCTGCTTACTGACTTGCTCATTGTGGCTTGGCCAACCTGATTTTTTGTATATACGAGCACCATTTGCTCAGGTGGTGCACTACCCAAGATGGTCTGAACACGCCTACATCAATGATTAATTATGCAACTCTATGATAGACTTACTCATAGTCTGATCCTATAGAGGCATTTACTTATTTGACGTTCCCATCTCTCAGATGACACTAGCTTGTGTATAGTTGGCAAAAATTGTGTGTGTGTAACATATGTGTATATATAAAAACTATGAAAAGGTAATGTCTGCTGCTATATTGCCTTGACATTATCATAACGAGAACTGAGTACCTTAGTAAAGAAGAAGGAAATTTAATCTGAATGAATCAGGTCACAAATGCTTTCAATTTTGCAACGTTTTGTAAACAAATAGCATTTTGAAATAATTTGCTCAAATGATCTACCTTCAATATTGAAAGTTTCAGTTCAACTTAAGGTTACAAGTGTCTTCATAATCCTCAGGTAAGTGAGAGTTTAACAGAATTTTAATAGAGTTTAACTGTGTAGATTAGTTTAAAAAATCTACATCGTTGAAGTGTAAATACTGGAAGGTCTTTTTGGCATCTTCCAATCATATATTTCTTCGTTTGCTCTATTTTGGATTCTCCTTTTTGTTTCAATGTGTTCTTTTAATTATAGGATTAGAGAGGACTCCTATTATCAAACAAAACTTATGAGCAGAACCCCACTGTCTTTTGCAAAGATATTATTGATTTTGAAACTCACTGCTGTATCTTAAATTAGAATATTATATATTAGGATATAATATTCAAATAATACAAAAATTATTAACAATATATTCATTCTAAAATAAATTATATATTTTTTGTGTAATATTCTTTATTGATGAATTTCTGCTGAGTACATAACTAGGAATGGGATTTCTGGATCATAAGGCCGAGAATCTCTTTTAATGACAAAAACATCCATCCCAGGTGATTCTAATTAAACCTTAAACATCCTGGCATCGGGAAAATGCATGACAATAAATATCTATGAATTTAATGACATTTTAGAATATGTTGGTATATGACTATCCACAAAATGTCACTTTTTTATTTTATTTATTTATTTATTAAAGATTTCTGCCTCCTCCCCGCGACCGCCTACCATTTCCCTCCCCCTCCCCCAATCAAGTCCCCCCTCCCTCGTCAGCCCAAAGAGCAATCAGGGTTTCCTGCCCTGTGGGAAGTCCAAGGACCACCCACCTCCATCCAGGTCTAGTAAGGTGAGCATCCAAACTGCCTAGGCTCCCACAAAGCCAGTACGTGCAGTAGGATCAAAAACCTATTGCCATTATATATTTTTTTATATTTATAAATATATTCATATTCTACATATAACAAAACAGGTATCAAACAAGAATAACAGTTGCAACATTTATATTTTCTTTATCTTTTATCATAACTAAGGAAAACTATAAATATAACTATCTAGTCTTCACCCCCATCAAATTTTCCAAAAGGATATAATATTACCTAATTAAGCAGGAAATGCGTTATAAACAACTTCTAAAATTCTAGAACTGACAGAGACAATTTGCTGCCTGGACAGTCACCCAAAGTACTTCTCTAAGTTTGGAGAATCCAATCTTCAATCTACAGGCCCATAGTATCTAGCATACTTTAATATGATGCAGGAAATTTCAAAGACATTTCCACCTATACTGACACTTTGTCAGTATTTTCTGTGTTCTGCAGAATTTTTAGCAGACTCTTTCATGAAGCAGGTACTCCAAAATATTGTCTCACGTTTAGTCAAGTTTAGCAGTCATTTATCTGTGAGTCCTGCATGTCCATAGCATAAGGCAGTCCAGAAAAGAACAGTTTCTTTCCCAAATGGAAAGCAAACTCCATAAAGAGCATCTTTGATACACTTCTTCCTCTTGAAGTAATTGGTACTGCCAGGAGCACATATGTGTCATATCATAAACAGTCCTAAGTCATTAAAACATTTTAAATGCCCTATTCTGAAGGTCTCTGAAAGATTTGAAGAATATCTATCTAACTGAAATATATCTCTATATAGCTAAAAACCTAACTAACATGACTAGAAATTTGACTATTATCGATGACTCTCTATTAACCTATATTACTTAATGATACATTACATTTTAAACACAATACTTTGATCAAGAGTAGAAATATACATATAACGAAATTAACCAAAAATTTGTATCAATAGAGCAAGATCCATACCAATAAGTATCTCTATAGCATATTCTTCTTTAAATGTAAAGAAACATTTATAAACAATCATTTAGGGAATTTGTGTGTACTTCTTTCTAAACTGATTCCTGCTTTTTGTTAGGTGAAGTGATTTTTATGGGTGTTCATGGGGACTTTTAAGGGGTCTTGGTCCGTTAAACCCCTTTAGTCTGGAAGAATTCCACAGGTTTGTATCCTCCATGGAAATAAAAGAAGAACCTCTTTTCCAAAGCAACATATCTGTAGATCCATATTTTAAAGTCCAGAAACTTTTAAGATATATATGATGGCTTAGTTTAGCAGCACATACAATGAAACGTCTCTCTGTACTTAGCTCCTTTCCAGTCAAAAAATTTAAAGAAAACAATAATATACATAATCCAGACTATTTGTGTATATTTCATTTTTGTGTAACTTATTTTTCTTACTCTATTATAGTTTATACAAGTTTAATATGTATTTTATTTTCTTTACTCCTCTAATCTATGATGGTCTATACTCTTTTATATTACTTGTACTCTCTTTCCTCTTTTTCTTCTCTCTCCTGAGCTTATGTACATTTTTTAAATAAACTATGACCCATTTAGAGGTCTTTTTTAAAATCTGAATCTGCTTTATTTTTTATCTGTAATTATTTTCTGATCAGAAAGGCTTCTTTTTTAAATTTATTTATTTATTAAAGATTTCTGTCTCTTCCCCGCCACCGCCTCCCATTTCCCTCCCCCTCCCCCAATCAAGTACCCCTCCCTCATCAGCCCAAAGAGCAATCAGGGTTCCCTGCCCTGTAGGAAGTCCAATGAACCCCTACCTCCATCCAGGTCTAGTAAGGTGAGCATCCAAACTGCCTAGGCTCCCACAAAGCCAGTACGTGCAGTAGAATCAAAAACCCATTGCCATTGTTTTTGAGTTCTCAGTAGTCCTCATTGTCTGCTATGTTCAGCGAGTCTGGTTTTGTCCCAGGCTTTTTCAGATCCAGGCCAGCTGGCCTTGGTGAGTCCCGATAGAACATCCCCATTGTCTCAGTTTGTGGGTGTACCCCTCGCGGTCCTGAGTTCCTTGCTCGTGCTCCCTCTCCTTCTGCTCCTGATTTGGACCTTGAGATTTCAGTTCAGTGCTCCAATGTGGGTCTCTGTCTCTGTCTCCTTTCATCGCCTGATGAAGGTTAATATTCAGGAGGATGCCTATATGTTTTTCTTTGGGTTCTCCTTATTTAGCTTCTCTAGGATCACTAATTATAGACTCAATGTCCTTTGTTTATGGCTAGAAACCAAATATGAGTGAGTACATCCCATGTTCATCTTTTTGGGTCTGGCTTACCTCACTCAGGATAGTGTTCAGAAAGTCTTCTAAAAATGCTAAGTATTTCCTAAAATCCTAAGTGGCAGCATTGCTAAGGCAAACATAACCCTGCCTACTTGCTCCACCCAGTCCAACATGCCAAAAGTCAATGTACTGTCTCTAAAACTGCCTGTTGGGAGCTACGATATTCACCTCAACTCTGATAACCAGTTGGTCCACACTACCAACAGGTAACTTGCATCATGCTGACCACAAACCCCATTCAAGTGCTCGGCCTCCTGAAAGATCCAGAGTTAGTACTGGCAGCACAGCCTAAAAAGCTGCCATTTTGAAAGCGTGTGTTTTTTATTTCTACCACATAATCAAGAAGACCTCTTTTAAAGGAGCTGTAGCATGCTGCCAGCAAGCAGAGCTCATTCCAAAAAAATGTGGATAGGCTTTGTTGTTTGGTGTCTAGAAGTCCTTTCTAAGTCCTCTCATGTTTTAGGTGGATTTAGCTAGCACACATTAGAGTGCCAATCTGTTGTAGGTGGCCATTTGTATGTTCCTAGCTGCTCAGCCCCAAAATAATCACTCAGAAATGATATTATTTAAATTACTGTTTGACCTAATAGCTCTAGCTTCTTATTGGCTAATTCTTACATATTAATTTAGCATATGTCTATTAATCTGTGTACTGCCATGTGGTTGCCACTTACAGGATAAAGTTCTATCAGGCATTTGTCTCTGGCAGGGCTACATGGCATCTCCTGACTCTGCCTTCTTTCTCCCAGCATTCAGGTTAGTTTTTCCCACCTAGCTCTGTTCTTCCCTGCTATAGGCCCAAAGAAATTTCTTTATTAACCAATGGTATTCACAGCATACACAGGGAAATCCCATGTCAGTTGTTTAGGTTGTTGTTTGTGTTTTTGTTGCCTTCTTTCTTTGTGTGTGTGTTTACCTGGTTTTGATATTAGAAAATTACTTGACAATCCCATCAGTTTTGAAGAAAGTTCATCACTGACCGAAGTTTCTTAGTTTCAAAGTCTTACAGCATCCCAGGTTCACCACCTGTTTACCATTCAAGATGTAAGCTCTTATTTTCCAGGTCTAGTTGCAGGGTTTGCCTGCTGTAATCTTCCCCTCTGTAGTAGTGATGGGCACTTATCCCCTGAAATCATAAACTCAAATGAACCTTTCTGTCTATAAGTTCCCTTAGTCATGATGTTTTAATACAAGAATAAAAACAAAGCACTGCAGCATCACAAGTTAAGCTATAAAGTCACTTACCAGGTAACTCTAAAGTCTTCTACTATAGTTGAGTATACAAAAGTGGTACTGCTGTACTATTTAAATGTTTATATAGATAATGCTTGATGTACTATTTAAGTGTTTATGAAGATAATGCTTGTTGTGACATTGTACAGTGAATACATTTTAACAAACTTGATCTCAATCTCTATAAGTACAGATATTCTTGGGCTTCTATTATGACAACAATAAATGAGGCTTAGGAGACATAAAACCTGGTTTCTTCTCCAGTCTCTGGAAAATGATTGCTACAAAAATTCCTCCTATACGTTGCTAGCTTCATTTGTTAAATATAAATAAGCATGTCTATCTTAAATGTATACATAAAGTAAAATAAGACAATTTATATAAAGCACTTATGTATATTACCTAGAGTCTACTGTAAAAATTAGACATTTAAGCATCAAATATTGTGACTCACTTTGATTAAAATGAAACCAGAAGCAAATATTTTACTAATATTGCATGAAAATTGTAAGATGTAATTGGATTTCACTTAAATGCTTTTGACAATTCAGTAAATAGGTATTCTCCACTGATCATTATTGATAGTATAATAGAGAAAATTTGAAAATACTCATGTAACAATAATCATAATACAAAAAGAAAATCATTTATTCTGATTATCATAAACTGAGACAGTAGTGTTAATTCATTGTGTTCTTTTGCTTTATCTAAGGTTCTTGCTAAAGTGATGAGATGTCATTTCTAAGGGACACAAAATTTTTCATGAGTACTTAACAATGGGTAGCAGATGACAGACAGAAACTAATAGATGGAATTTGATTCTAACCTTACTCTTATTAATCTGGAAGTGAAATTTGAGGGCCCTGATTGAACTTTAATCACATAAAAAAATTTCAGGCTCTCCTGTATCTATCAGAAAAAAACTTAATGAATGTACTTGACCAAGGTTGGCTAGGTCTTTTGATTGCTCTCCCATTATATTTTCCTCCATGGATGAACCTAATTGCAAATTGTGTTTCTTCTTACCCTGATATCAGAACATAACTTGATACTGAGTGAGAAGTGAACATATTTTCCTTTAGAGTGATTTTGCAGGATGATGTTTAAGAACAATTCCCAAAGTATATCTGAACCTGTTTTTGGAAATCAAAACTATCTTCAAAACCTACAGAATGGGCTGTAATGTTTGCTCAGTGGAGAGTTTTTGAAAACATTGAATTGATTAATGCCTGAATGGAGAGCAGAGACGGTCTGCCAACAACAATCTGCCTTTCAATAATTCTCAGAGAAGACAGATGGCAAGAAAGTTCAAGTTTCAGACCTCTGGAATCTCAGGGGTTTATATAGAGTTTAATTACTTTGCAGACAAAATGGAGGACAGATGTGTAGCACTGGGTCCAGAAACAAAGTGAACCCTACTATCTGCCCAGACAATAATTTTTTGTCTCTTGTTTTAAAAATCCTGTGAATACTAAGGAAGGAGGCCAAAAATCTGTGCATTGGATCTACTGCATGTACTGTCAGAAAAGACAGGTGAGAACCAGCAAGTAAAATGTTTTAATAGGCATATTTATTAGGGCTGCTTATTTACTAGTGGATTAAAGTCCTGTGGTTGCAACCACTGACATGGAAGGGAGATTAATAACCAAATCAATAAAGGTGGAAAATGAAACTATAAAGTTAAAGGTGATGTTTTATTCCAGAATATTTTACCTCCTATTTTGTTTTGTTCATTTCTGCAGACCCTGAGAAGCTTAATGCTAATGGAAAATTGCTAGCATGGGAATTCGTGTATGTTTATGTCTTAAAGGATTTATTTTTAAAACCTCTTTTATGAAAGAAAATATCTTCCAACATGTGATAGAACTCTCATACACAGTACTGGATATATTCATTGTAGTAGAGGTATTTTGCCCATAAAGTACCAATTAATGGAAAATCTTGAAACTAGAGACTAAATTTTAACATCAACCATCAAATATACCCTGAACTCTTTGGAAGTTGAGATATCAGTTAGAATGTATGGTATAAAAATATCAAAGGACAACAAGTACTGGTGAGGGTGTAGAGAAAGTGGGATCTTTGTTCACGTTTTGTCAGAGGATAAACTGATACTCTGCTACTTGTGGAACATCAAAAAAGCTAGAAAGAGAATTACTAGATGACAAAGCTATACCACTCCTGGGCATATAACCAAATGAGTCTGTATCAATCAGTAGAAGTGTATACTATTCTATATTAATTGCTGCCCTATTACATTATCTAGAAAATAGAATCAGGCTAGATGTCCATTCACTAATGACTGATGAATATGTGGCATATTTGCATAATAAAATTTTATTTAGCAGTTGTGCTTATTAGCTTTTGTTAACTTGACACAAACTAGTCACCTACAAAGAGGGATCCACAATTGAGAATTTCTCCCTAACAAATTGCCTGTAAGCATGACTTTAAAACCATTTTTTTAAAATTGATGTGGGAGGGTTCAATCCACCCTGGGTGTGCCACTCCTGGGAAGGACATCTTGGATTTTATAAGAAGGCAGGCTGAGCAATACATTACATTGCATTGGTCCATAGTATCCACTTCAGTTCCTACTTTAAAATGTCTTTCCTTGATAAGGACTGTTGCTTGTAAGCTAAAATAAAACTTTTGCTCTTTAATTTCCTTTAATCATTGTATTTATCAAAACAACAGAAAACAATGTAAGAGAGATTCTTAGGAGGAATAAGAGGTGTTGCTGTCACCAACCTGACAATGTTTTTGTTTGATGGGGTGATTATTGTTTGGACCTTTGATCTAGAAATGGCTATTGAGTACTGAGGCCTTAGTGAGCTTTTATAGGCTCTTGATGATAAGAAAGTATAGAAAAGTACATACAATGAAGGTGTGACCTGCAAGATTCCAAAGTAAAGCAAATGTATTTTGGATTAAGGTTCTATAGAAATGAAATGGAACAATTGGTGCTAGTTAGCTGACTTAAAGAATAAGCAGCAATTAATAAAAGACCAGTACCAGTGAGCTGAAATCCTCTGTGAAACATTTCCTCAGGCTTAGAACACAAAGTTGTAGGACAGAATAGGCCAATTCTGTATCTCAAGCTTGATAATAAATATTTGCTTCTCATGTTTTACTGGTTTTAGCATCATTAAAGGTTAAGGGCTGTCATATTTAGAGTATGTATTGCTGTGATAAAACCCCATAACAAAAATCAACTTGGAAAGTAACTGGCTTATATCAACTTACAATTTCATATTATAGTCTATCACTAAGGAAAATCAGGGCAAAAACTCAAACACATCAGAAATCTTGGGATAAAAAACTGAAAAAGAAGCCATGGAGGACTGCTGTTGTGTTTTTTCTTCATGACTGCTCAGCCTGCTTTATTATATCACTCAGAGCCACCTGCCCAGGGATGGCTCTAATTACAATTCTTGGAGCCTTTCCATATCAATTATTTATGAATACAATGTCACACAGACATGTCTACAGGTCAATCTTATGGAGATATTTTCTTGAATATGATTCTTTCCTTTCAGATACACCTAGGTTTGTATCTGAATAAAGAGGTCACAGAAAATAGCTGAGACTTCACATTCTGGGAAGGCAGGAAAGTCTATTCATGAAAGTAGAGCCTTAGTTACAATGGAGATCCCAGAATTAGAGATGTCATGAAGAAAAGCTGAGCCTTGGTACTATGCGACAGAGTTGGTGCCTCTGAAGAGAGGCCAAGAGAGTACTGTTAGAGGTGAAAATTCAGTTTCAGTAGAGATCCCAGTATATTAGAGATGCCAGGACCATGTAATGACCACTAAATATAGTGGCTAGCCTGAGTCTATAAAGCAATTTCTGTGTGTGCTGTGGAAGATCATGAATAATTCCAAGATGGCAGACATTGGGGAAGACTTGAAGTTACACTTCTGGAAATTCTTTTTGCTTCAGAGTGGTGTGATGTGGTGTGGTGTGGTGTGTGTGTGTGTGTGTGTGTGTGTGTGTGTGTGTGTGTGTGTGTGGTTTTTCAATTTGGAGTAATGTAACAGGCTTTCTTGGACCACAAGCCTATAAATCATAACACAGAGAATTATTATTAATTGTGAATACTTGACTTTGGCTTAACCTTGCTTCTTGGCTAGCTTTTTTAAACTTTAACTTAAATCGACCCATTTCTATCACTCTCTGTGTTGCCACAAAGCTAGTTTACCTCATCTATGCACTATCCATCCTACTTTTCTGCCTCCTCTGTGTATGGCAGGCTGGCTCCTAGCTAACTTGCTGCTAGCTGGTTAGTTCTCTTTTTTCTTTGCCCCCAGCATTCCTTGTTGGTCTAGCTATCGGCCATTCACTTGTTTATTAGACCAATAAGATGTCTTAGGCAGACAAGGAAAACAGCAACACATCTTAACATAGTTATACAAGTAGATAAACAAATGTAACACATATTTACATAGTTATACAACTATTCTGCAACATAAAAAATGCAATGCATGATCATATAGATAAACAAATATTTTGTTCTGCAAAATAGTAAGAAAATACTTAAATTATTTTTATTTTGTAGGAATACACATTTAAGAACCTCTCTACATTTTAACGAGGCTTTGAAGTTTTAAAAGGTTTGTATTTTTAAAGACTATACGAGCTCTAAAGCTATATTATATTTTATATTATGATCTTACCATAAGGTATAGTGTCTCATGTCTCATGTCATGGAAAATTTAAATGAGATACACAAATTCAATACTTTAATCAAGAGCAAATACATACACATAACAACATTGACCTTAACATTGTATCAATAAAGCAAGATTCATACCAATGCAAATCTATTGCCTATCTCCCTTTAAATGTAAACAAGCATTTACAAACAGTATTTGGGAATTTGGTTATAGTTCTCTCTAAACTGATTTCTGCTTTTTGCTGGGCAAAGTAATTTTGGGGGATAGTCATGGTAATCTTTTTTTTTTAATTCATTTATTTATTAAGGATTTCTGCCTCCTCCCCGCCACCGCCTCCCATTT
>NW_004949162.1:1692103-1701757 GCF_000317375.1 Microtus ochrogaster
TTCATAAAGTCAATTTTTTCCACTTCTTCTGTGTTAGGGTGTTCAACTACTTCTGTTGTAAGATCATTGTGTTCTGGTGTTTTCATGTTGTTTTTCAAATTATTTGGTGAATTCTTGCCTTGGCGCCTGCCCATCTCTTCCTATTGATCCTATCTAATGGGTCTTTTAATCCGGATCAGGTTTCCCTCTTTGATTTAATTGTAGTGGGGCAATCTGCTCTCGTTATTGCGTGCCGGTCCCCGCTGCTTGCTTCTGCCACCTCGCCAGTCCCCACAGGTCCCTGCTGCTTTTGTCTGCCACTGCGCTGGTCCCCGCAGGTCCCCGCCGCTTGCGTCTGCTGCTGCGCTGGTCCCCGCAGGTCCCCACCGCTTGTGTCTGTTGCCGCGCCGGTCCCCCAAAGCCTCTTCCTGATTGCAGCGCCTCTCCTCCGCTACTGCGCGCCGCGCCTCTTAAGTTGTCATATTTTTTAAATTGCTAGGAAGACATAAAATTTGTAGTTGTTATTTATATGGATATAGAAATTTCAGTATTCACTATGTGCAAAGCTCATGCAAAGCTCCTATACAGAACCCATACAAGCTAATTACTACTTAGTAAATACACATTATTTTAATTATTTTATCTTCTATTAGTGACTTGATTCTAATCACAAAGCATGCAGTACCTACATCTGACTAAAATTTTCTATTTAGAATTGTTTTACATTTACTTTTGCCTTTTATTCCTCATTGAAACATGTCTTGTTGACCATTTTATCTCATGTGACAACTCCTTGAGAAAATATACATTCAAACTGTATCTCAACTTCGTGAAGATAAGTATCATGGATGGACAGAGAAGTAACTGTTTTACTTAGACATTATCATGTTGATAAGTTAAACCATAAAAGAAGAAGCAGAGTTCAATATTAGACTTCATTTTAATTGTATATTATTATTTTTATGCTTTATTTGAATATCTTATTTTCATTAAATACTGTATTTTCAATATTTATTTTATTTTTCAAATTATGTGTCTGTGTGAACATACCCATGTTGGCACAGGTGCCCAAAGAGGCCAGGAGAATACATACATCTGGTGCGAGAGCCAGATGCATGTGTTGGGAACTGAACTCGAAACCTCTGGAAGAGCAGGAAGTACTCTTAACTACTGAGCCCTCCCTTTAACCACTAAATACTGTATTAACACATTGTGTTAACTCTCCGTTTAAAAAGGTGAAACAAAACAAAATTTATAATCAAGTTTTTATTCCTTAATGATTAAAGTTAGAGACTACATTGAAAACTCAATTCAGAAATAGTAGTCACAAATAGAGCTTATTCTGATACCAAGATGAAAGGTAGGCAGTGATATAGCCTATCCTCAGATGATGGGAGCAGTACCTAGTTTTCTGCTGGGGTTCGTTTCTACATGGTAATCTCCATCATCTTATATTAACTAACTACCTTCACACATACTCTCACTTGCAAAAAAATGAATGAAAATTATGCAAAATGAGATGTGATATAGTTAGGTAATTGGATTCTAGAAGAGGTAACAATACAAAATGAAGTGACTTTAATATCTAGCTTACAGATTTTTATTCACAGATAGATCATTTGGATACAGAAACATGTTTTGTCTTCTATAATGCTGTCTTTGCTACTATAAAAGAATGAGACATATAATATCAAGTGCCCTAAATATATTATCTTACATGTAGTTATTATGTTCTCTGTATAAGTTAAAGGATCACAATAGTTCAATTAAATAAATTTGCTATAACTTTCATTCTGAAACCAGGGTGAAGCAAATTCTGTTTAGAAGTTCTTGAAACCTATCAACTTGAAAAAATGAGCAGAAATAATGAAGGGATACTTAGGTTTATAAGTGTTTCTTTAAGCATAAGAGATAGCCTTGCCTTCTAGGGGCTAACTATACCCTAAAGAGAATATGACATTTTTGTGTTCTGATGGGAAGTGACAGTCATATACAGAATGCATCAAATTTAGCTTGTTAAAACCAGTCATGTCCAATATACAGCACAGATCCTTCAGCTAAATTATGGGGCATGATTTAGTTCTCAAGCACTCTAAATTTGCCTTGTCTTAATGAGATTCCAAAAAGACCATTTAGGTTAATGGACTGAGATATTTTAACCCTTTCCTAAAAGATATCCTGAGGTAAAAGTAAGCTCTCCAGTGATCTGGGAAACAGCAGTATAATACTACTTAATCAACATCGTATAGAATAAGTTTAAAAGAAAAAAATCCATATGTTTGCTTATGTAAAACATTCTAAAATATATTATTAACAGAGATTTAATTATTTCAAGACTTGAGAAGTCTAGCTTCTTGGTGAAGCTTTTCTAATGACTGGAATCCCCAGAAGATTGGGCTCCTCACTCTGTTCAAATATTTAATACTTGCATCAGCAGAAGGAAAGTATTTCCTACTGGATAATAGTTTGAACACTAGCAAGAAATCTGTGACACAAAATTTAGATTATTAACCCAAGTATTCTCTATCATTTGACCTTGGTATAATTTAGGCAGAAATGTGTAAATGGAAATGATCATATGGGATAATTTTTAAAATAATTTTCTCATACACTTTAGAGAGAAATTTTAAAACAGCTTTGTTGAAGGTAAAATCTGTTTCTATGAATAAACATAATCACATTTTCCTAAAAGAATAGTTACATATAAGTCCTATGTTTAAAAATATTGCAAAGATTTGGATGTTTCTTCTTCTGTATTCTGATTTGATGCATACTACCAGCAAATCTTTTCCTTTAGGAACCTATTCAAGTTGATTCATTAATCCCAGAAAGAATATTACTTTTTCATAGAATGTTGAGTGCATCGTTTACTTTGATTTCCCTTTAAATGATTGCCTGAAGACATTATTCATCTTATATGGCACCAGTTTGGTTTTAAACTATAATTTAAGGTTAACAGATATCTTTTAAAAATATTACTCATGAGTTCTGAAGCATTAAAAATGTCACTGAAGAATATATACTAGAACAATTTTTATGTGTATATGTGTTTGCATGCAAGAATATATGTTCACTTTTATATGTATCTTGATGCCCTCAGAAATTGGAAGAGGGTATTGGATCTCTAGTAATTCCAGTTGGAGTTACAATCATTTCCAATACATCAAAGTGCATGCTCGGAACTGAACCCATGTTCTATCTCGTTATGTTGAAATGATTCCAGAAGTTACACACACACACGCACACACACACACACACACACACACACACACACACACTACACATCTCCAAAGAAAAGCATCACTAAATGATGTTGTTGTAGAACACTATCCTTCAAGCATAATAGCCATTATTTTTATCAAAGAGGTTGTACATACTTGCAAGAAATCCTTAAGTTTGAACTTGATGACTATTGAAATTTCCTCATATAATGATAGGATAGTATGGCCAATAGACTGTCTCCTCGAATTCAAGTCGTTCCCTTCTTTACCTCCTACCAAGTTATGCATAAGTCTGTTCCATTTGCACATGCTACAGTTTATAGAATATGGAAGATTAACTGAATAGGAAACTCAAAGTAGCTATGAAGAAGTAATCATCCATACTAGAGTTACATTTCTGTCTATAAAGTTGATCTGGAGCCACACATTCTTCTGTTAGTAACCCTTTACTCATGTTCAATAATTAAGTTCAATAAACATATTGTTTTGTGAAGTTGGAATTCAATGGTATCATACTTTGTTCTGCCATTAGTAGTGGATGTGAGGGCAGTAGAAATTTGTTTAAATCTTCCCAAGGGAAATATTCATGCAAAAATGAAGACAGACTTTGGTATTTATATAATATTTCCCCCAGAAAATGAACTCATGTATGACATGTGTTGGACAAAGTCATAAAAATACTGATTTGGATGTGATAAATGGGTTTGTACATTGTAGAAACATTCTCAAATAGTAGATGCTAGAATAAGCAGATTTGATCATACTGGTCAAATCTGCATATTCTCCATGATCTTTACTTTCTTCCTTATTTAGTATTGTTTTCTACAATAAATCCCCTTTTCTTTATTGGTAATATCATGAGGATTTCCCACTAAGTTGCTGATACTTGCCTATTTTTTTCCACAGGTAGGTGTGAAACAATAAGTCATTTGCAAGTACAATATAAACTTCAAGACAACAGTGATTATTGATCATGTACTGTATAGGTACATGATGTTGTATATACTAAATACATACTAGATACAGGCACCATAGCTGTCAGTTGTCTGTGGGTTTCTGTGGGGAAACAGGCAAAACCAATTTCCCACCCAATCCTTATAGATGTGACTCATTGTTCAGCTGTCAACCTCCAAGATAAGAATCACCTTTACTGCATGTATAAACTCGTGTTAAGTATAAGCTGGAATATCAAAGAATTAGATTCTAATACAAGTGATAGAATGGACATGGCAGTGCGATAGAGAACAGTCAATGAGAGTAAGCTTCCTCCTATGTCAAGAGAAGGTGTGGCCCTGAAAACTGTTGGATATTCCCATCTCAGAAGATCTGGGCTAAAAGTGGGTCTTTCCACTTTAAGTGATTTAATTATGAAAAAAATCCTTATGTTGTTGTGAGGTGTTACTTAATTCCACATGTAGTCAAGTTGATAACCAAGAACAGTCATAATAACTTATATGAAGATTAGTAGGTAAAATATGCATATTAAGAGTAAGAGTCACTTGACCAACTTTAGGACATGTATTACACAGTAACCTCCTGTGACTGACAGAATTATATTGGTAGCACTATATGGCAAAAATAAACCCTCATACTATTTCTTGGAGTACTTCCTTATGTAGGGAGATAGCTACTTCCAAAGCCAGGATTCACTTATTTTACCTTGTATAGTGCTCTTCTGAATAATGAATAGTTGTAATCACATCCTTGCTATTGCCTGCCGTGAACTAGGAGCATTAGATAGAATGCCATTTTCTCTTTGTGCAAGGAAATTTATTGTTTCATCCCTGAATAACAAAATTGAATCCAGTGCAATCAATTCTGGGAACTTAAGCTTTTACTTGTGTAATCAAGGCTTACTCATTTTTTTCTTCTGAAATGAAAAATACAGTAAATTATTCCTAGCAAATGTATTCATTCTCAGCTAATTTAAAAGAAAACACTGTAGACTTTCTGTTACTTTACTAGAGTAACATTTTGAAAGTCTTCCTTAATCTTAAGTCATAGACTCATGGTGTTCATCATCATTCACTCATTTAATAGACATGAATGATCAGACATTGAGCTGCCCTGCCTTTCCAGATGCTTACTTTAGAGAAAAGAACATTTAGAATACAATCAGTCATTGGAGTGCTGTGTGTTTACATTAAAACAGAGATTCTCTTGGTTCACTTTAAGGAGTCTGTTTTTGTTTACAAGAAAGAGTAAGCATTATGTGAGATTGTCTTGAAGGATGAGTATGAGTCACCAGAAAAATAAACATTAAAAGCCAAAGATGACAAAACCAAAAATACACACTGACTGGTTGATCCACAAATCTAAAGACTTTGAGGTATGTGGAATTTTAGAACACTAAATAATTAAGATATAGTAATTATTGCAAAGAAAGATGTCTGTGTGTATCTGTCTGTCCATTTGTAAGCACATACAGTGGGTTAGATACGTATGTATAGTGCGAGTCATCTGGCTGGCATTAGGACATATATTACTCAGTCACCTGTGATTTTCAGTGTCTTTTTGATAACAGAATCTAATACTTAGGCACATACAGATCTCTACACTATTTTTTTAATTTGTTAGTTACCTAGTTAGCTAATGTCTAAAGTGAGAACTCTGTCATTTGAACTTTTATTTTGTTCTCCTGATCGTGCCCAAAATGATATTTGTATCTTTTGTACTTTGACAAAACATATATACCATCAGTTTTCAAGTGATGAGCTTACTATGAGGACTCTCAACAATATAGTCACAACTCACTGGCCAGTCAGAATTTTATTAAACTAATACAAGTGACAAATTTTTACAGGGTACAAGCCCATTGCCCCACAGCAGTCTCATATTCTTATATAAATCTAGTTTTGCAGTTTGTCAAATATGTATCCACTATGTGCTTTTTTTTTCATACAGTTTTTCAAGACGGGATTTCTCCATGTTGCTTTGGAGCCTGTCCTACAACTCTCTCTGTAGACCAGACTGACCTTGAACTCACAGAAATCCACCTGCCTCTGTCTTCCAAGTGCTTGGATTAAAGATGTACATCACCACAACCCAGTGTCTAAGTACCTTTTCATTTATAGAGGTGATCAACTTGTATAAAGATTGATGGCTTTTTAAGTTTTATGCACAAATATATATATATATATATATATATATATATATATATATATATGTCTTTAAGAAATTCCTAGCTTTTCAGTAGTTATGAGAAAAGTAGATATCAACACCCAAAACAATATTTCAGTACCTTATCTTTAATAATATACTTCAATTACTTCAAAACAGAGAAAAGACCAAAACCATAAAAGATAAACCATACAATTATTTGAAAACCATAAGAGATTATGTTTCATGAAACTGATTTTGGTTTTGATTTTTAAAAATATAACAATAGAAAACGTAGCCAACATAAAATATTATAAGTAAATCAGATGTTATTAAAATTAAAATCTTTTGATATTAAAAGTACTATTTTCAGTGAAAAAAACAAACCATAGAATGCAAGAAAACACAAATTATCTACAAGACATATTAATATACTAATTTTATTTAAAATCACCTACTGAGATAATACTTTCCTAACATGGTAAAGCTCAGTCATATGTCTCTGGTGAGGCTACATGGCTTCTCCTCTGACTTTGCCTCCTTTCTTCCAGCATTCAGTTTAGTTGTCTCTGTCTAGTTCTACTCTCCCCTATCACAGGCAGAAGACAGTTTCTTTATTAAACAATGGTATTCACAGCATACAGAATGGAATCCCACATCAACTGTATTTGTAGGGAGGGTAACATGAGGATGAACTGGAAGGAATAGAGGGAGGGGAAACTATAATCAGGATATATTGTATGAGAAAATAATCTATTTTTAATAGAGGAAAGGGAAAAGGAAATGATATAAAATAAAAACTTCTACAATTCAGTAATATCAAAAAACCAGTCAAATTAAATGTTAAGTACTTGAATAAATGCTTCCAAAAAGAGGATATTCCAATGCTCGGGAAAGCAAGTAAGCATGTTCAAAATTATTTATCATTACAAAATGCAAATCAAAATCCCAGTAAGCTGTTATTTTACCGTCAAATGGATGGTTCTGATTTTTAAGTGGCATGCATAAATAAAAATCAGAACTTTCCTAAGAGTGTATAGTAGGGACTGGAGAGATGGCTCAGCAGTTAAGAGTGTTTGCTCCTCTTCCAGATGGCTGAAAATTGGATCCTAAAACCTTTGTTGGCCTACAACACCAACCCCAAAAGGTCCACCATATGATCTTCTGGTCTTTGTGTATACACTCTGACATGCTTACATGCATGCATAAATATATATATATATATATATATGTATATACAAATTTTAAAAAGATAAATAAATATTTAAAATGAATACAATGTGAAATAGAATATTCATTTGCAATTCTTTAAATTTTTATCTATTTATTATTTTCATGTTTATTGCTGTTTTTAAAATGTGTATGTCTGTGAAACAAGTGTGTGTCTGATGCAAAGAGAGGCTACAGATGGGAGCTGGATGCCCTAACACTGCATATATAGATGGTTGTGCACTACTATGTGGTTCTTAGAAACTAAACCTGGGTCCGTTAGAAGAGCACTCAGTGCTTCTAACTGATAATCTATCTTTCCATCCCAAATGGAATAATTCTTATAGAAAACAATACTTAGAGAAAAAATTTGAGTATAGAACTTCTGTGTGACTCAGCAATTTTGCTTCTGGTTATTTATTAAAAAGTTGAAAAAAAGGAACCTACAGAGCTATTCACAGTTATTCATAAAAGCATTATTAACAATATCCAAAGGACAGAAAACTCTAAATGTCCATGCACAGATTTATAGATAAAAATGCACATCTATTTGAATAATGTGGAACTAGGTACACCAAGGCTCCACAAAGTCAAGATTTCCTGCATAAATTCTGTTATCATAAAAAGTTAACTAACTTTCTTATTGAGAGAGATCTTAGTACTAGCATAATTCATCAAGTGATATAAGTTTTATATATTTCATGGAAAATATCTAGTGAGAATATGCAAATATTTTGAGATATGATTTTTTCTTTAATACATAGTTTACTGGAAGGATAAATTATGCACAGCAGAGACTAGCCTCTCATGTGCTTTTAAGTAAATATTTGAGATGTTTGGACTTACTACCATAGCAATAGGAGGTACTATAAAATTTTTAATGTATGATAATATGTACTACAACTGATTTTATATAGTTAACTTTTAATACGTTCCCGGTTATCTCTCCTGATGACCAATGGTAACATATATATTCTTTTAGTGCTTGCATGGATAAATTTTACATTATAAATGTTTTTACACACCCAAATCCATCCAAAAAAAATAGGTAATTTAACTAGTCATATAGCCTTAATTACTGAGCACTGCTGCAGCTTGGTGGTGATTCAATGACTAACATCTTGGGGGCCTGAATTCAATCCCTTAAAGTAAAACACTGCCTTTATAACTGGGCCTTTGTCATATCACCAGGTAATTTGTATTTATGAGTATAATAAAGCAGTTGCCTATCAGGCTAAAGAGTTTGATTATGCTTGAATTTAGTAGACTCAAGAGATTTGGAAAACTCATCTGTTCATGGCAACTTCTTGACTGGTGACTAACTTCTATGGTTTTACCTTTGAATTTTGGAGCAATCATTTTTCTGGTCTACATTCATGAGAATCTACTTTAGCAACAAAGAATATTGTTACCTGCTTGATGTGGTTTGTTTTTTTTTTTAGATGAGGTCTTTCTATGTAGCTCTAGCCTAACCTCTTATTCAATATTCAGTCTAAGACCACAAAGGCCACAGGATGTTGGCAAATACCCTGGAACTAGAGTTTCAGACAATTTTGATCCACTCTGTTGTTGCTGGGAACTGAACCTGGATCTTCTTACTGATCATCAATTGTTCTCATCCTCTGAGCCATATCTATAAATCCTTAAATCTTTTATACCTTTTTTCTTTCTTTCTTTCTTTTTTTTAAAAAACAGGGTCTCACTATGTAATCCTGGCTTTCCTGGATCTGTAGGTCCATATTTGACACAATATATTTATAGCCAGTTTTTCTGCCCATGCTTAGATTTTAAGAACAGCTGTAATCCTGCCAGACAAGCTGTAGCCACCTAATAAAGGCTCAGGATGTATTGTTTCTCTCTTTTTTTTTTTTTTGCCTTGTTAATATGTGGATCGCCTGGGGAGAGGTGTGGATTTTAAGCTGGTGACAAAGTTATAGGTGTTTTGGTATTTTTGCATCCCCTGGAAAGAGAATATTAATGAGTTTTTACATTGGTTTATCTGGGGGATAAAAGGTTTTTGAATAATAAATGTGCGTAGATCTTTAGAAATGAATGGAGGTGGGCGGTCCTTGGACTTCCCACAGGTCAGGGAGCCCTGATGGCTCTACGGGCTGATGGGGGAGAGGGACTTGATCGGGGGGCGGGG
>NW_004949162.1:1702132-1721931 GCF_000317375.1 Microtus ochrogaster
CCTGTCCTGGAACTAGCTCTTGTAGACCAGGCTGGCCTCGAACTCACAGAGATCCGCCTGCCTCTGCCTCCGGAGTGCTGGGATTAAAGGCGTGCACCACCACTGCCTGGCTAGGAATGAAATTTCAACATTATTGTAATTATGGACCAGAAAGCGTCCCCGAAGATTTGTATTATTTCTGGATGCTAATACAGAAAAGGTTGGACTTAAATCCTGGCCAGCAGGAGATAGTCCCATTCGCACCACTTGAGGAGTTGCTAGATACTTTTTCAACACAGAGCAGTTACAATAGGTCAGAGAGTAATGATTCAGGCCATAAAAGGGAGTCTTCATCTCTCTCATTAACAAACAGCAGCGCTGAAAAACAGAGACAAGAGGACAAGGGTTCAAAAAGAAATAAAAGGCTTGAAAAGGATGGTAACCTCGCTATCATGCAGATTACAAACTGTGCAGATACAGGACTCTTGTCAAAAGAACAATAGTCTTCCTACTACAATGGCAGGCTTAGATTCACCTACAGTACAGAGTACATTAAAGGTAAAACAGAGACATAACGATAGCAAGTGAATCTCCTCTACAAGCTTGTATAAGAGAAGCTGCTAGCAGAGGAGAAAAAAATACAGGGATTTCAATTGTTCCCAATAATGGAGCAGAGAGATGTACAAGGAAATTTGCTTAGAATACATACTCCTATATCATTTAAGTTACTCAAAAAATTAAAAACCGCTTGTGTTCAATACAGTGCCATGACATCCTTTACCCAAGCACTAGTGGAAATTATTGCTGTAAAAGCTCTGCTACCAGCAGATTGAAAGCAGATAGCCAAGACTTGCCTGTCAGGAGGAGATTATCTATTGAAAAAAAAATTACAAAACAATGTCAGGCCACAGGTGAGAAAAACAGGGCTCAGCAAATTCCCATTTCGTATGAGATGCTGGCAGGCAAAGGACCCTATATGCGAGCAAATCAGCAGTAAAAATATTATGTGGTATCATATGTCCAGATTAGTGCAGTGACCAAGAAGGCCTGTAATAAGCTTCCATCGTCAAAACAACAAACTCAAACATTATCTAGTATAAGACAGGGACCAGATGAGTTATTTTTGGACTTTGTTTCCAAACTAACACAGGCATCTATCTAATAGGTTGATTAGAGACTCAAAAGCAGGATAGACAATAATTAAGCAGTTAGCATTTGAGAATGCCAATGCTGTATACAAGGCAGCTATAAGACCTTTTAAAAAAACAGGGTAATATTGCAGATTATAACCAAATTTTCTCAGATATTGGCCAATCATATACCCAAAAAATATCCCTAGCTGCTGCTTTACAGGAAAAGACAATTAATGATGTCTTATCCTAGCAGGGAGACCTAGCCGCAGAGAGAATGCAAGCTACAAAAATACCTGGAGGCTGTTTTGGATGTGGTCTTATTAGACATCAGGTCAGAGGTTAAATGGTGTCCTAATAGAAGAGTAAACCCTAAGACTAAAAGAAAAACAGGATTATGTAGAAAATACAGGAAAGGAAAACATTAGACTAGCGAATGCAAATCAAAAAGAGATGATCTAAAAAAAACTCCCTTTCGGGAAACAGATGCAGGGACCAGCCTCCAGCCTCAAAACAAAATTATGGGACAATCCAGAAGTCTACATCTCCACAAGGAGAAAGAGCACCATTTCCGAGCAACCCCAGAAAATGCAGGGCTCAACCTCAGTTCTTCCTTATACACAGTTCTAATACCTGAGATGGGTATGCAAGCACTCCCCACAGGAATATCTGGGCTTTTACGAAAAGGCACTGTAGGATTACTGCTAGGGAGAAGTGGCTCAACTATACAAAGGATCTTTGTGGCTTCTGGAATCATAGATACTGACTTTGAGGGAGAGATCAAGACGATGATTCATTCACCAAATGGAGTTTCTATAGTAAAAGCAGGTCAAAGACTTGCACAATTAATTTTGCTTCCGGGTGTGCAGACCAATAATCAGAGTGAAAAAGAAAAGAAATTAAAAGATGGATTTGGTTCATTTAATATATTTTGGGTACAGACCATAGGTCCTCAGAGACCCAAACTCACTGTGTTTATAAATGGAAAAGGATTTTCTAACCTTATAGATACTGACACAGATATTTCTGTTATAACCGCCAGCCAGTGTCCTTCTACGTGGCCAAAACAAAGACTATTACACAGCTACAAGGAATTGGCCAGACAAAAATCCTAAACAGAGTAGTAATAAACTGCATTGGAAAGATGAGGAAGGCCATAAAGAAACCTCTAAGCCATATATTATTCCTTATTTACCTGTAAATTTATGGGGCCGAGATATTATGCCTAGAATAGGAATATATTTATATTCCCCCAGCATGGCTGTTACTAATCAGATGTTTCAACAAGGATTATTACCTAATCAAGGTCTAGGTAACAATAATAAAGAAAAGTTTAATCCTGTAGTACCAGACATAGACCTTCTAGAGCAGGATTAGGATATTTTTAGGAGAGGTCACTAAAAAACCTGCACTCCATACAGACCCAAAAATATGAAAAAGTGGTGAACCTGCATGGGTAAATCAATGGCCTCTAACACAAGAAAAATTATGAGCTGCAAAACAGTTAGTGCAGAAACAGCTGGATAATGGACATATTTCACCATCTAATTCACCATGGAACTCTCCAATTTTTGTTATTAAAAAATCAGGAGAGTGGAGATTAATTCAAGATTTAAGGAAGGATAATGCAACCATCTTTAGTGTTTAAGAATTTTGCTAATCTATATACTAATAGCTGGTATATTTATAATGCATTATAAGTGTTGGAAACTGTGCCATATATAGAAACTAGCAATAAACGAGTTAAGATATTGTTTCAACAGACTCAGGAAGCCATACAACCTAGAAAGTTACCATATTTTGTGGGACATATCAGAGCACATTCACGTCTTCCTGGTCAGCTAAAGGTAATGCTCTAACTGAAAAACTTACAAAAGTAATTGCTCTATCTCAGATTAAACTTCTCAGCAGTCACATGCTATGCACCATGAAAATAGCTCAAGTATAAAAAAGCAATTTAAGTTGACCAGAATAACTGCTCACAAATTGTTAAACAATGTGAGAGATGCTCACAATATCTACCTGTGCCTCATTTGGGGGAAAATTCCCAAGGACTACTTCCTAACCATATATGGCAAATGGATGTTATTCATGTTACTGAATTTGGAAAATTGAGATATGTGCATGTGACAATTGATACGTATTTGGGATTCATGATGGCCACAGCACAAACTGGGGAAGCCACCAAGCATGTAATAACTCATTGCTTGAAATGCTTTTCATGCATGGGAACCCCAAAAGTAGTAAAGACAGACAATGGGTATAGATTTGTTAATAAAGCTTTTCAAAGATTTTGTAGTCAATGGAATATCATTCATAAGACTGCTATTCTTTATAATCCTCAAGGGCAAGGAATTGTGGAACATGCACATAGCTTCTTAAAACACAACTCAAAAAAATTAAGACAGGGGTGTAGTAGTAGGAGCTGCAGGGCTGCGTCCCCAGCACCCCGGCCACCTGGCTAGCTTATGCCCCGAAATAATTACACGGACACTGTATTCTTTTAAACACTGCTTGGCCCATTTCTATCTAGCCTCTTCTCGGGTAACGCTCGCACCTGGACTAGCCTATTTCTAGTGTAGCCCACGAGGTGGCTTACCAGAGAGATTCTAGCCTATGTCCATCCTGGGTCAGAGCTTCATCACGTGTGCCTCAGAGAGCAGAGCTCTTACGTCCACCCTGGAGATGGGAGCATGTCGTCTCTGCTCCAGAGCAGAGCTGTCGAGTCTGAGCTCATTTCCTCTTCCTCCCAGCATCCTGTTCTGTTTACTCCTCCCAGCTATGTTTTAACCTATGAGGGCCAGCCAAGCAGTTTCTTTATTTTTTTTAATCAATGACCTTCTTCCATCACAGGGGAGTTGTATCTTCAGACACCACACAATGCCTTAAACGTGCATTGTTTATGCTAAACTTTCTAAATCCAGATGTCCATGAGTGATCAACAGGAAAAAGATTGTGGCATAATAGTACAAAGACCACGTTTGCTAAAGCAAAGTGAAAAGACCCTTGCACTGGAATATGGAAAGGGTCAGACCCCATATTAATCTGGGGTCAGGGGCATGCATGTGTTTTTTCCCAGGATGAAAACCAAGTGAGATGGCTTCCAGAGCAACTGATTTGATGCATTAAGCAGAAGGATAGCCGACCAGAGGACAGCATAGCTGATAATGGCTCAGCAGGAGAAACCAAATAAGAGCTCAAGGAGGAACCAGTGATCCAGCTTTCCCAGCTCCCACAGAGAGGAATTCCTGATTCAGGACCTGCAACTGCTGCCACTCTACACTGCAGGGTGCCATTCTGCCTCCAGAGACTTCAGACAAAGAGACCCTGGTGAGATGACCTGACTAGTGAGAGACTAGAGCTAATAAGCCAATCAACCTTATAATTTATGGAGACCTATGTGTGATTTTCTTTGGGACTAAACAGCTGTGGGATAAAGGGAAGGACAGAAAACCCCAACAAACAAGCTTGCCAGACCCCTCCCCATGTTACAGAATGGTGCCCACATGGATAATTGCATCCACAGAAACCCTGACAAAGCTTGGGAAAGACTGGAGAAAAGCATTTATTTCAGTTTTCAGCCGTAGCAGGAAAAAAGCTGACCTGTTTTTAAAAACTGGCTTTCTGAGCTGTCCTGCCAGGGAAAACTCTGACTCTTTCAAGCAAGCTGTCCAGGCTATGGAACAAGGGACACAATGTTGCAGCTTGCTTCCTGGCAAGGACCTTGAATGCCATAGGAGCTTTTCAGTGTTCTTTACACACTGTTGCAGCTTGCTTCCTGGCAAGGACCTTAAAAACGCCATAAAGTTGTAGCAAAAAAACTTCTCCATATTTCTTAGCAAATTAAAGACCCATGTGGTCAGAAAAAGAGAGATTCAAATAGTAAGAAAACCTCTAAATGGTTTACAGTGTGGTAAAAATATATACAGGCTAAAGATTAAAGTTCAGAAAGAAAGAAAGAAAGAAAGAAAGAAAGAAAGAAAGAAAGAAAGAAAGAAAGAAAGGAAGGAAGGAAGGAAGAAGGAAGGAAGGAAGGAAGGAAGAAGGAAGGAAGACTGGGAGGCAGAGACAGACGGATTTCTGTGAGTTCAAATATAGCCTGGTTTACAGAGGGAGTTCCAGGACAAAGATACACAGAGAACCTGTCTCAAAAAGTCAAAAGTTAAAAGTAAAAATAAAAGAAATAGAGGTTAAAATAAAGCCACGTAAAGATGGAAAATACACAGAGAATCTTGATATTGTATGCTATTATGCTCTCTTTGAATTGTTTGAATGCTGAGGAAGGAGCAACAGCTGCTAAAAGATATTTGCTTATATATGTGGCTGAATTAATCCAAGATAGGTATTTTGTTTCCACAGAAAATGAGAGGCTGTGGATTTATTCAGAGTTAAGAAAAATCCAATTTGATCAAGGAAGATCACCTGAGAAGTCTCTGGCAGGAATAGATGGCCCAGATGTCTGAGTTCTTCATCCAGAACAGGTTCAAGACTGCTGCCTGAGATGATCATGACTCACAGGATACTTCAGTCAGAAATTGCTCATAACTCTAAATTTTCTTTAGGTCCCCATAAGATTATCAGCACCCCCAACGAGCTGGAAGTAGCCTGGAATACTATGCCCACATTCCCAAAAAATGGACTATGGGTATTTTCCTTTAAAAAAAAAAAAGAGGGGGAAGTGGTACAGGAGAATTGTCTGTATTCTGTCAATCATGTTATAAATAAACGCTGATTGGCTAGGTAGGAAATATAGGTGGAAAAACCAGACAGGAAGTAGAAATGATGTAATGAGAACAGGAGAATTCTGGGAAGGAGGAAGTCGGTTCCTCCCACTCCTGCCCAGACCACCGAAGCAGCAGGATGTGATCTGCCCCACTGGAAAAAGGTACTGAGCCACTTGGCTAACATAGATCAGAAAAATGGGTTAATCAAGATGTGAGAGTTAGCCAGTGAGAGGCTAGAGCTAATTAGCCAATTAGCCTTATAATTTATGGAGACCTATGTGTGATTATCTTTGGGGCTAAACAGTTGTGGGGTAAATGGCAGGACAGAAAACCCCAACAAACAAGCAGGCTGGACCCTCCATGTTATTGACTACAATTTCTGCAGCTTGCTGTGGTTTGAACCTATTGCTTTAGAACTAAGATGTGGACTAAACATTTGAGTGTTCTTAATTTCTGGGACAGAGAACTCATTTTAAATAAAATATTAAACCTAAGAACTAAGACCCAAGTTTTCCCCTCAGGGAAAGAAAGACTCAAAATAAAAAAATGACTAATAGCCCTCTTCACTTAAGAAGGGGGCAGACTAGGGGCTTAACAGCTGCTCAGACTAAAAGTGGTATTTCATAACAGCAAATGTTATTGTACTCTTACGGGTAATGATGTGATATTTACAACTGCATATAAAATGATAAAAAAAATTGATATTGACCAATGATACTAAAAACAATGATGCTGACCAAAAAGGAAAATTTTAAAAAGTCAGTACTGACCGACAATATAAAACTATGATATGAAAAAAAGATAATTGGAGTATCGGTATTGACTGACAATGCAAAAAAATTATGATTTTGACTTGTTGTTATTGGGGACTACTAAAAAGAGTTTTTGACACTGTAAATGTTCGGAGTTGATGCATATGCTAAAAATTTTAGATCTAAGTGGTGCTCTAACCAGCGGAGGAAATATTTTCAACTTGGGTGATTCTCTTCTTCTTTAAATAGGAGACTATAGCCTTTGGGAGTATAGTTATTCATAAAGTGTTATGATTTATCCTGACAAAAGGTATGGCAATGAGACACAGGGCCCAAAAGTATATTTCTCTCCACTAATCTCTCTCTCTCTATTTCTTACAGAGATCAGCAGTCATTGACGGGTTTGAAGCTTCTTCTCATCAGATGCCTAAGACTGGAGCTCGCATATGTCAATGCCTGTTCCAAAGACAGAAATATTTGGATAAAGGAAGAAGACTTTGCCCAAGCCAGGCACAATCTGTCTGTCCTGTTGCAGAAACACATGTGTCATTAAAATTAATAACAGAGAGTGGATTGTAGGCTCATATTTCATACAAGATATTTACAGCTAGGTTCTCTGGCCATGCTTAGTTTCCAAGGGTAGCTGCACTCCTGTCAGACAAGCTGTAGCCACCTAACAAAGGACAGGATGTATTGCTCATTCTCTTTTGTTAATATGTACATCGCCTGGGGTGAGGTGCGGATTCCAAGCTGGTGACTAAGTTGCAGGTGTTTCGGTATTCACTTGTCCCAGAAAGAGATTATTAGTGAGTTTCCACCTTGGTTTACCTGGGGGATGGAAGGTGTTTGAATGATAAACATGGGTAGATCTTCAGAAATGAATGAAGCTTGAGATGCCCTTCCGATATTGCTGTGTGAACTGTGTCTCATTATTTCCCATGCTTCCATACTGGTTGAGTTAGTAAAAAGTAGTTTTTATGTTGGGGCTTCAGACCCTGACATGGATCTCAATACATAGAGTAAATCTAGTCCAGTCTGCGACACACAGTGATCCTCCTGCCTCTGCCACTACCTCTAGCCTCTTACATCTGTGTATCTACCAGGAATAAAATCATGGACATCATGCTCATAATTTTAAATATTAAAATTAGGTGACTAGGAAAAGTTGAGGTCAACCAAGTTTGGTATCTGACTCTGGGAACATGAACTATATTTGGAAAAATTAGTATACAAGTCAAGGTTTCAATAGTAGATGCTTTGCTAGGTCATAATTCTCTATCATCCCACATCTTCCAGGAGACTATGCCTTTTCCCTGGAAGAGCTCTGAATTAACCTCACAGCCTATGCTTGGGTGGTTAAGACATTCCCATTGAGTTGGCAATGTCCCTAAGTTCCAGGGAGATGCTTCTTCATGCGAATTTCTGTGTGGTAGTTAGGGCATAGAATCTCAGGTGTGGGTTATCCTGAGTTGTGCATGCTAGCTGGAACACGGGATCTTGGGTGTCACTTCCTCTGCTTTGTGTGCAGTAGTTACACAGGAGCTCAAGTGTGGGTTGTGGTCTTACTTTGGTCATTTCTAGTCAGAGGGCTGAGTAAATTAAGTTATTACACCTTTTTAAATACCAAGCAATTTCCCCTCCCTCATTTCCTCCCATTCCCTCATCTCACTTCCCTTCTATGCCCCCATTTTTAGTAAAAGGCTGCTTTTTCATTCCTGGCTGCCCAAACTCTAATAACCACACAGAAACTGTAATCATTAAATCACTACTTGGCCTATTATCTCTATCTTCTTATTGGCTAGCTCTTAATTTAACCCATTTTTATTAATCTGTGCATTGCCACATGGCTGTCGATTACAAGGCAAATTTCAATCTGGCATCTGTCTCTGGCAGGGCTACATGGCTTCTGCCTTACTCTGACTTCGTTCTCCCAGAATTCAGTTTATTTTTCCCTACCTAGCTCTATTCTTCTCTGCATAGGAACAGGGGAGTCCTTTATTAACTAATGGTATTCACAGTATACAGAGGAGAACCCCACATCACCTTACCTTTTCTGTTTAAATAAAAAGGAAAAGTTTAACTTTAACACAGAAAAAATACATATAACAAAGTAGGTAGCAAGAAAGAATTACAGTTACATTAATTATATCTATTTTATTTTTTCTCATAACTAAGGAAAACTAATTATAACTATCTGTTCTTGAACTTCATCAAAGACTCCAGAAAGATGTATTACCTAAGTAAGCAGGAAGTGCATTGTAAGCAACTTCCAAAGTTCTAGAACTGACAGAAACATATTGCTACTTTGACAGTCATCCAAAGTTCTTCTGTAGCATTGGTACATCCATCTTCAACCTACAGGCTCATAGTATCCAGCAAATGTTTCTATGAAACAGGAAATTTCAAAAACAGTTCCACCTATAATGGCAGTTTGTCACTTTCTTCTGTGTCCTATCAGATGTCTAGCAGATTCTTTCATGAAACAGTAACCCCAAATGACTGTCTCATCTTCTTTAGTCAGCTTTATCAGTCATCTCTTCATGACTCTTGCTTGTCCAGCTCACACAGCACAACATCATGCAGTCCAGGAAAGAGCAGTCTCTTTCCCAGGTGCTATCAAACTCCATGAGAAGCTTCTTTGATGTCCATCATTCTCATGAAGTAGATTGGTGCTGCCAGGAGCAGATGTGTCTCATGTCATAAAAATTACTAAGTTCTTAAACATTTTAAATGTTATATTCTGAAGATCTCTGAAAGATTTGAAGAGTACCCATTTTACTGAAATATATCTCTATATATCTAGAAAATCTAACTAATGTGACTACAACTTGACAATTATAGATGACTCTCTATTAAACTATTTTTCTTAAGTATACATTACATTTTTAAATGAGATGCACAAACACAATACCTTAATCAAGATCAAAAATACACATATAAAAATTGACCTTAAAATTGTATCAATAGAGCAATATCCATACCAATGCAAAGTATTTATATCTACAGCATATTCCCTTTAAATGTTAACAATCATTTAGAAATATGGGTGTAGTTCTCTCCAAACTACTTCTTGCTGGTTATTGGGCAGAGTAATTTTTGGGATAATCAAGGAGACTTTTCAGGTGGTCTTTGTTCATCAAATTACATAAGTCTGGAAGGAAATCGTAGGTTCTCATCTTCTGTGGAAACAAAAGAAAAACCTCTTTCCCAAAGCAACAAATCCTTAAACCCAAATTCTGAAGTCATAATACATTTAGAGGATATATGTTGGTTACTCATCTCCTTCACAGTTGAAAAATTCAAAGAAAACACAGTAATATACATAATCCAGACTTTCTGTGTATTTTCCATCTTTATGTGGCCTAATTTTCTTTACTCCTTTTAATGTATGACTATCTGTACTCTGTCTCTTTAAAGATTTTATTTTATTTTTTAAAAAACAATTTCCATCTTTTTATAATTGTCTATACCATTTTTCTTCTCTCTCCTAAGCCTACATACATTTAACCAATACTGTGACCCATTTAGAGGTATTTTCCATCTGCATTTGTCTTTATTGCATATCTGTAATTATTTTCTGACCAGAAGCACTTCTTAAAAAGCTATGCATCCTTACTAAGACTGAGGCTGCTTTTCCTTTTGACTTATCCCAGTCCAACATGGTGGGGTGGAGGTCTTCTTAGCATGAGCCATGCTCACAGCTCCATTTTTAGGCACACAGCAGGTCTATGTTGCCATTAATCAATTTGTAGCCCTCTCTGCTCACAAACTCCATTTAAATGCTCCATAGCTGGATCTCCCCAAGGAGTCAGAGTTCATGCTGACACCATGGCCCAGAAAGCCATGATTTCAAAACCATGTGACTTTTTTATGCTACTGCTGAATCAGGAAAATCTCACATAAAGGAGCCATGGTGTTAAGCCATGCTTAATTCTGTTCTTCTGTGTCTAGAATTACTTTGCAAGCTTTATCAGGTTCAGTGTAGATAGAATCAACCACGTTGGTATGCCAATTTGTAGTAGAAGGCCACTTGTTAATTCCTGGCTGCCCTAACTTGAAATAACCACACAGATACTGTATTAATTAAATCACTGGTTGGCCTATTAGCTCTATCTTCTTATCAGCTAGCTCTTAAATCTTAACCCATTTCTTTTAATCTGTGTATTGTCATGAGGCTGTGGCTTACTGGGTAAAATTCTGTTCTGTGTCTGTCTCTGCCAAGACTATATGGCTTCTCCCTGACTCTGCTTTCTTTCTCCTAGAATTCACTTAGTTTATACTGCATATCTATATTCTGCCTTGAGCAGGCCCAAGACACTCCTTTATTAACCAATGGTATTCACAGTATACAGGGAGGAATCCCATATCACAATTTGCCTCCTCTTTCATCTCAATTAATAAAGGGGCATACATCCCATAGAAGTCAAAACAGCATGGCACATCAAGTTGAGGCATGACCAAGCTCCACTCTGTGGATCAACATTAGGCAAGGCAACCCCACTTGGGTTTGGGTTTTCAAAAGCCAGCTCAAGTACCATGGAAAGTCCTGATTCCATGGCGAGGAGCCCCACAAATAGACTAAGCTACAGAATTGTCACACACACGCATAGTGCCTAGTGAGGTCCCATGCAGTTTCCATAGCTGTTGGTTCAGAGTTGTTGAGCTTCCATGAAATCAGGTCTGCTGTCTCTGCGGATTTACCTATCATGGCCTTAACCCTTGTACAGTTCTTCCTCTTTCTCTTTACCAAGGTTCCCAGAGCTCAGACAGTGCTTGGCTGTGGATCACTGCATCTGCTTCTAACAATTACTGGATGAAGGCTCTCTGATCACAATTAGGATGGCCACCAAGGCACCCTCTGGACTATTGCTAGGGGTCTTGACAGGGGTCATCCTTGTGTATTCCTGAAAGTTTCCTTGGCACCAGATTTATCCCTATCCCCCAAATGTCTTCCCCATCAAGATATCTGTTTTATTATTTTATCAACCTGTTCCATCCTCAACCCAACCAAACCAATCCTTTATGTTTCCATACCTGCATATCCCCAACCCACTATGCCACCTGCCCCAGGTTACCCAGGAGATCTCTTCTGTTTCCCCTTCCCAGGGACATACATGTGTCACTCTTTGGGATCTCCTTCTTACATAGCTTTCTGGGGCTGTAGAATGTAGCCTTGTTATCCTTTATTTTACTGTTAATAAATATCCAGTTATGAATGAGTACATACCATGTTTGTCTTTCTGGGCCTGGGTTACCTCACTCAGGATGACTTTTTCAAGTTCTGTCATTTTGTATACAAGTTTAAGGACATCATTGTTTTTTTACTGCTAAGAAATACTCCATTGTGTAAATGTACCACATTTTCTTTATCCATTCTTCAGTTGAGGGCTATCTAGGTTGTTTTCAGGTACTGGCTATTATAGGTAATACTGCTATGAAGATAATTGAGCAATGACCTTGTGGTATAATTGAGCATCCTTTGGGTATATGCCCAAGATTGGTATAAGTGGGTCTTTAGGCAGATTAATTCCCAATATTCTAAGAAACCATCATAATAATTTCTAAAAAGTTTTTCTTTTTTCCATTAGTGGAGAAGTGTTCCCCTTACTCTACATCCTCAACAACTTAGGTTGTCATCAGTGTTTTTAATCTTAGACATTCTGACAGGTAGAAGATGGAAGTTTGTGATCATTTTGATATGCATTTCAATGAAGGCTAAGGGATGTTGAGCAATTCTTTAGGTGTATCTGGGCTATTTGAAATTCTTCTGTTGAGAATTCTCTGTTTAAACCTGTATCCCATTTTAAATTAGATTATTTGGGATTTTTGATGTCTTCTTTCTTGAGTTCATAATAATATAGTTTGAAGATCAGCCCTCTATCAGATGTAAGGTTGGTGAAGAACCTTTTTCATTTTGTAGACTGCTGTTTTGTCTTATTGAAAATATTCTTTGCATTACAGAAGCTTTTCAGTTTCATGAGGTCCCATTCATCAACTGTTAATTTCACTGTGTGCTTTTGGTGTTATATTCAGGAAGACATCTTCCATACCAATGTGTTCTAGGCTACTTCCTACTTTCTCTTCTACCAACTTCTGTGTAATTGGATTTATCTTAAGGAATTATATCCACTTGGACTGGAGTTTTGAACAGCGTGATAGATTTGGATCTGTTTGCATTCTACATGCTTACATCCAGTTATGCCAGCATCATTTGTTGAAGATGTTTTAGTTTTTCCATTGTATAATCTTGCCTATTTTGTCAAAAATCATAGGTGTATGGATTTACATCAGGGTCTTCCATTCAATTCTATTGATACAACTATTTTAATGCCAATATCTGCTGTTTTTGTTACTATAGCTCTAAAATACAGCTTGAAGTGATATGGTGAAACATCCACATGTTCCTTTATAATATAGGATAGTTTTAGTTATCCTGGGTCTTTTGTTTTTCCATATAAAGTTGGGTATTATTCTTTTAAGATCTGTAAGGAATTGTGTTGGAATTTTGATAGGTATTGTATTGAATGTGTAGATTGCTTTTGGTAAGGTTACCATGTTTACGACATTAAACCTATGGAACCATGAGCATGGGAGATATGTCCATTTTCTGATACATTCTCTAATTTTCTTCTTCAATAACATAAAGATCTTGCTTTACCTGTTGTTCACTATTCTGGTTAGAGTTACCCCAAGATAATTTGTATTATTTATGGCTAATGTAAAGGGTGTTGTTTGTATGCATTCATTCTCAGTCAGTTTATCATTTGCATATATCATGTGTGCATACATATGCATATCTTTTTTGTATATCACATGATTCATACATTGTATGTGTTCATATCTTATATGTGTATAAAATATGTAGCACTATCACAGATTTATTCTACAATTAATATTTTCAAATCTGTGATTTGATTCCCATTTCTATAAAGTTATGTTTTTAGGAAGTCTAAGATGAAAACCTGTGTTAGATTTTAAATATTATTAATTTTATAAAATGCTAAGCCATAATTTATTTAATCTCATGCTTTAAAGTATCATATTCATTGTTGTAAAAAACACTAGAATGGGGAAAAGCAAGGTTTGCAGAGAAATGTCTGGTTTATAACAAAGCCCTTACTCTCTTAAAAAATATAGTGAAATATGAATACTAAAGCACAAAATGTTGCAACTGTGATAAGGCCTTCTCCAGTAGAGCATATCTCCCTCTGTTTATGACACTTGATTCCTTTAAACATAGCTTATTTCCACAAAAGTTTAGAGTTTCTCATAATTCTTTAATCAGATGATAGACACAGTCTCTACTCTAGTTTTCTGTGGCACCCATTAATTTCAACAAGCACAATTTACTTTGGTGTTAAAAGGCAAAGGACAAACCCCAGGAGGCTCTGCCATGAATTTCTCATATAGGTCCTTTAATTCAGCTGCTTGTTGGCCCTGACATCTTAAATAAGTTTAGTATAAATAAAACCAGCGTTCTAGCAATAAACTTCAATGCTGGCTTCATTTCAGTACAATAACATGTGTGATAGCAATGGATTAGTTTGTAAATTTAATGCAGTAGAAATAGTTCTAGACAAAAATGGAGAATTGATAAAACTTGTTTATGTCTAGAATTAGGTTTCAAGATACTCATCCAAATTCTTGAGTTGGAAAAAGTCTACCAGGTCCTTTCAGTTTGTTCTATGTTGAGTGCCATTTTATCTGTTGTTTTTATGTTTTATGCTCTCATTTTCATTGGTCCATTTGTCATGTTAAGTTGTAATTACATATTGGCTTATTTGAAAAAGAACATCACATATAATCTCTAATTCCTTTTCAACATCTTCCATTGTTCAGTTGGTGACTCTTTGTCCCTGGTACTGCATTAAACATTCTTGAAGCACTGAAGATTATTATTGTTTCATTTCTGAAATAATTACTTCTTGTAATAATTTCCCTCCCTTGTTCCTTCTCATTTAGTCAGGTTTTCTCTCTTTGTTCTCTGTTAGACAATATGTCTTCATTCCCTTTTACAACTAAAAATGAATTATTTTGTATTGGTTTTACCCTTTAGTAAAGGGTTGTGGCAGGAGTTATAATGAAATCAGAGAAGAAAACAAACCAAATTATTTACTTATATAGATATATATTATAAATGACTAACTGTATCCTTATATTCTTGTAGGAAAAAACAATGGGAGAGACAAACAAGATCTTGTCATGCATACTAAGAGTTCATTAATTTGAATAGAACTTCACTACAGGAAAAACTGGCAAAAGAAATTAGATATATAAAAGAAACGATACTTTGAACCATTCTTCAAAACCTTGTAGTTTTAAGTATATGGATTTCAAGGATTTAATTACCTTTCCTTTTTTAAAATGATGTCAAAAGTACAAACTAAATCTTAAGGATGTATTTAAAACAGAAGGTCTTATGGGATGAGAAAATAGCCCTACAGCAAATAACAAAAACAAAGGTTCAAAATTTCATGGTTTGTACATAAAATTCTTTCCTGTTTCATTTTTTAAACTATTTTCTGTATAGTATTCTCCACTTTCTGTAAATATGATAAGTTTTTTACTCAAGACCTCTAAACAGGTACCTTCTTCCAATACAGTCTCAAAATGTAATGAGTCATGCAGCATGTACATTTCATGTTCTACTTCCTCAGAATTGCATTTGTTCATTTTAGGTATTTCAAGTAATAAGTTATATTGTTGCACTATGCAAATGAACAATTACATGCATCATTGTGCATATTATGCTGATTAAACTTGTCTGCAAAAGAAGAGACTTTACAAGTTAATAGCATTGTAGCTTCAAACTGAGTGTATTCTTATTATTTATGAATTCAAACAAACATGGTATTACTTAAAAATTTGGCAAGAACAAAATTGAGCCAATTACTGAAAAACAACAGTTCTTCTGGCTGCCTAATTTCTGTCATTAATGAAGAAAATGAACTGCTTTATTTTAAAGTGACAGTTTTAAATGCAGCAGTCACAACTAAAATTTTCTTAGGAATTTCTTTGGCATATGTCATGATTTAATTGACTCACATTTCATAATGTATAATATAGCTAGTGCCTAAAATTTTTATTATTCTTCAATAAGTATGGAAGCATAACTAATTATGATTCTCTCCAAATAGGAAAGTGCAATTTTTGAAGACTTAAGACCACTGAGATTTGTCAGAAATAGGTAAAGAAAACTTAAGCTAATGTAGCATTATTTTGCTTTCTAATGCAGGAGTTTACTGAAAATAAGCAAATGCAGAATAGAGATGATTAAAAGGCAAATTATGTTATCTTATGTCACAAGAGAAACAGTTGTGGTGATTCCTCTGTAGGCTTTACAGGAGGCAGGGAAGAAGGATCCATGAAGACATAAGATTGAAACTCAGCCTGGTTTTATTATAATCAGCTGGACTAAGACTTCAGGAGTCTGGCCAGGATTATTTTACTTTAGAAATATTTAAGCACAACACAGTGTTTGATAAAAAGTATTCTAGTAAATATTTATCCCCAAGTATACAATAATCGAGTCATGCTTACACTGAGATTCTTAACAAAGCACATCTGGTTTCTTTCACAAGAATGGATACTGTTGACTCAGAGATAGTGCACAAGATTTAGGGTCCTGGGTGCTTGACTGAGGTAAATAAAATACCTCTGGGTATCAGAATTGACCTGGTCCTAAAATAGCAAAGAAGTCACCTAAACTGTTGTAAAGCAAAAGTGGCATCACTCATAAGAGTGGTGTTTATGGTCCAAAAACAGTTTTGAAGATTTAGGGGAAATGATCTCGGATAAGTGAAAACATAAATTCTTTGAGATACAGGCAGAGTCCATCTCGTCAGGCAGCAAAGCATCACTAGGTTGTAAAACTCCACACTTCCTAGCATTCCAGAAAGAATAGCTGTGCACCTTATTCCATTGAAATGGTAAGTTGTGTCCTTACAGTTTCTGATTCTCCAGTGCTTAATTTTGTGCACAAGGCCTTTTTTCCCTGAATACTTCATAATTAAAATCTTTATAATATCTCCATACTTAATTTACATGTTCCTCCCTGCATCTAAAGCATCCTAATTTTAAATACAAATATAATTGTAGAGAAGACATTTAAATTTATGGTTTTAGAATTGATGACATATCCACTAATTTAATCTAAAAATACTGTTTTGGTTACAATTGCATATTACATAAGCTATGTGTAGGAAGGGGGTTGAATTTTGAGAAGACATAAACTGATTACTAACAGGTTACAGCTTAGAACTTTGGAGTTTGGACTGCTTCTTTGTACTTTTGAATGGTGTTCCCAGCTTTTTGGGCTAACAGTTGCCTTTAAGTAAAGGTGTGAGATCTCACTGGAAATAAACTTTTTAAGAATATCAGTATCTCTGCATTCACAAATGGATTACAGAGAAGACCAGCATGACTAATATGAAATAAAAGTAATTAAGTTTGAACTTTATTTTCCCTGACTTGCAAAGCAGTATAAATTGAAATAATCCTAAATTAAACAAAATTACATTTGCATCCTTACTTCTACACTTGCATTGAAATATGGCTTAATAGGAAAAATGGAGCATAAAGATATACAAATACAGTCATACTGCATTCTTTTAGTATTAGCTTTTATGATTTATGTAGAATTTGATTAAATTTAAAATATTTTAATGGGTTGCCATTGTAAATGTATCTGTATAAGATAGAAAGTTTGATAAGTTTGGGGACACATGTATTCCACTAAATCCATTAAAACAATTTAAATAATGGCCAAGTAATAATCTCAAAAATAATTCTAATGCCTGTTAATCAACATTCAAAATCACGGATTATTCATGAATAAAACTGATAAGCATAATACTTCAGCATATAACAGAAAAAAAGCAAAATTTAGACGGAGAATACAGTATATAGTAGAAGATGAGATGCTATTAGATGCTTTTCTTTACATTGCATTTAATAAGTATTCCTGAATATTCAAATTTGATTATAACTATGATTTTGTTTGCTTCTTATCCAATGATTCAATCTCTTCTTTTACTTATAACAAAGAGATAAAAGAATAAGACTGATGCTCAACCAAAGTTTGATGAGCTTCTTAGAGAAGAGAGACAGGTTGTTAGATGTTTGAACTGCTCAGAGACCACCATGCTTTTCTGCCTGTGCACACCAAGAAGACCCTATCCAGCTGCTTGACCAAATGAGAGTACTGAGAAGCAGGTATGCTGTCAGCTTCTTTACTCCTAACCCCAAGAGGACATACAAATACTGGACCCGAACTGTGTGCCTGGCCACATGGGTTAGCTCCAAATGTATGGGCGCTATTTTGTTGACAAAGAGTTGTTGCGGGAGGTCCTCCCGCTCCTCCAGCCTATAGCCGCTGAGATACCAGCCCATTGGGGCATGGTCTCTCTCCCTTTAAAAAAGCGGCCACTTCCCTCTCCTCTCTCTCTTCACTTCCTGATCCGCGAGCAACTAGACTCCCTTCCTGGTTGCGCAGAGGGCTGGGATGGTGATCTGTAAGTTTTTTCCCCTTTAAATAAATACCACCCTATTAATCATAATTCCAAACTGGTGTGGCATTGTTTGTGACGTACGCCTCCAGTTGGCACCCAACGCTTGGTGTTCGGACCTCTCCTTCCCCCGCTCGGCTGCCAGCTGCGAGTTTGGCTTGGCACGAGCCTCCCTTCTTCAGCTGAGGCCTGTGCCTTGTGGCCAGTGTCTTGTGCGTGGAGCCAGCAGCTTAATATAAATCATCACGCACTGGCTTTTCTTGCTGCAGTTCATTATATTTTCTCTTTAGACACCTCAGATTGACTTCCAGTCCCCACGCACCCTATCATCTGCCTCCCCACGTGGATTTAAACTCCACAGGCCTGCGTAGTCTCTGCCCACGTGGTTTGCTCTTTTCTGAGTCATTTTTAAATCTTCCTTGCTAGCACAGCTCTTAAGTGGCAAGAACCAGAGCACGCGGTTCCTGAAAGCTGCAACCCCTCAGGGTGACTCTGTCACGTGGAGGCATAAGCAGCTTCCAGGTTGCTCTTCTCTACCCCTGGATTCTGGGTTTCTGGTTCTGTCTCTGGAATTGATTTAATTATATTTACTTTGTTGAGAAACTTGCATTTTCCAGTTTTTAACATCTACTAAGGACCCCGTTTTCTTCGAGACTTGGCAACAGCGCCACCTGCTGGATAATAGGTAATAAGTTTTCATTTCTAACGCAAATTTTACTGCTTTGTTTTCACTAATACAATGGATTAGTAAATTTATTTTTACTAATACAATGGATTACGTCATACAAGCTTTATATGATTATGGGGATACCTTAATTTGCTTGTTACTAGGTTTCAGTTTTCTTTTCCATATTCTATCATGAAGGAAGAATATGGCACTCCTAAGAACGATAGAATCTTTACAAACTAATAATGAACAGAAGAATGTGGCACTCCTAAGAATGATAGATCTTTACTAACTAATAATGAACAACTAATTTGACAGGATTAAAATTATTGAAAATCAGAGGTTATCTGAACAAGTGAATACTATGACAGACAAAATTAACTCCATATCCAAGGGTACTAGAAAGTTACCTGAAAGGGTTCAGGCTGTTGAATTTGACCTTCAGACTTTATCACAAAGTCCCAAGATGGGAATCTACATGATATACAAGAAAAGTTTAAGGAGGACATGTTATCTTTGAAGGAAAAAATTAAAGCTTTGGAATCACGGGTGCAGAATGGGGACCAAAAAATTGATACCTCAGTAAAATCACTGGAATATATATATATACATACAGGTCAGGAGATTCAGGATTTAAGAGAGACAATGATAAAAAAGATTTGAAAAGATTGGAGAAATTATTGCAGCTGGTGAACAGAGTAAGGAGGCACAAGGACAGGATACAATGCCTCCACCAGCTATTAGAACTGGCTTACCCAGGGTTCTAGAGACATACCCTATACTTAATTCTGACAAAGAGTCAACTTCTAAAGGCTCAAAGGGAGTCAGAGAAGCTAGATGGACGCCAATAACAATGAATGATCTGAAAGAAACTAAGCAAGCTGCTGTTAATTTTGGCTTGCACAATGCATATGTAAAGGAAATGATAAGGACTTGGGCTTCTAATGCTAGAGCTATCTCCCATGATTTCCATCAGTTAGTGTCTGCAGTTTTAGATAATGGACCTTCCTTGATGTTTGGAATTTATTTCAGAGAAGAAT
>NW_004949162.1:1728611-1729717 GCF_000317375.1 Microtus ochrogaster
TTTCCCTTCTCAGATCTTCGATGGGGTTGAAGACTATATAAATGTAGTTACTTTTCTCTCATGACTTGGCCAAGTTATTTATTATACAAGACCTAAGCTAGTTAAAATAGGATATTTGTACTTATTGTATATAATTTCATAGTAGGTTTAGAACTCTCTTATTTAAACAAAAAGGGGAGGTGTTGCTGGAGGTCCTCCCGCTCCTCCAGCCTATAGCTGCTGAGATACCAGCCCATTGGGGCGTGGTCTCTCTCCCTTTAAAAAAGCAGCCACTTTCCTCTCTTTCTTCACTTCCTGCTCCTCTGGTGACTAGACTCCCTTCCTGGTAGCACAGATGGCTGGGACAGTGATCTGTAAGTTTTTTCCCCTTTAAATAAATACCCCCCTATTTATCATAATTCCAAACTGGTGTGGCATTGTTTGTGACGTATGCCTCCAAAGAGTGTTCATTTATTTCCCCACTACTCAGATCCAAATAATCACACAGAAACTATATTAATTGCAACACTTTTTGGCCAATGACTCCAGCCTACTCCTACATAGCTCTTACATCTTAAATTAATCCATTTCTATCAATCTGTATATCATCACGAGGGTGTGGCCTATCACTAAGGTTTCAATGTGTTTTTATCCTTTGGCAGGTACTTGGCATCTACTTGACTCTGTCTACTCTCTCTATGTATCTCTTCTAGGCTGGCTATATTCTGCTAAGCCATTGGCCCAAACATCTACTTTATTAACCAATGGTAATAAAACATATTCACAGCATACAGAGGGAACCCCACATCAGATACAGGCCCTGACACTTGCTGAAACACATGTACTTCTCTGTCTAAATTTAGAAGAAGAAGGCACATCGATGCCTTAAATTACCTGAAGATTATCTGACTTTTTGTCTACAACTGACACTGTGTAATGGAAATTTGAAAGGTTATGGCTTCAAAGAAAGTACAATTTGGGTCTTTAATCCATTTGGATTTGATTTTTGCATGTGCAACCACTCTGGAAAGCAGTGTGGCGATTCCTCAGGAAATTCGAGATCAACCTACCCCTGGACCCAGCAATACCACTCTTGGGAATATATCCAAGAGAGGCCCTATCATACA
>NW_004949162.1:1730512-1736109 GCF_000317375.1 Microtus ochrogaster
TGGCGGGGAGGAGGCGGAAATCCTCAATAAATAAATAAATTAAAAAAAAAAAGAAAGTACAATTTGGGGGACAAGAAAGAGGCAGTGAAGTCCTTTCTGCCCAGGATAAATTGGGTTTATGTGAATTCAGGATCTCGTCATAGAAAAGCACAATTCCTAAGTCATGTCTTTATAATAAAAGACATGCAAGCAGTGATCATGCTCATACATACCTGTATGACCACAAAACTTTCCAAGATCCTAAAATAATATGTTCATCTTTGATTCCTTTATATCTCAAAAAGATAGGATATTCACTTTCATTGAGTGATAAATGCTAGAAATGGTGCTGATCTAAGATTAGAAATGCACAGAGTTTGTTGAATGCATATTTCTGAGCCATCTTAGAGACATAATAGAATTAAAATAAGAATGTTTCAGCATAAAATCTTAGAGGAAAAATAGTATATATGTGGTTTTAAGACCACATTATAAACATTTTATATAGTCACACAGTTCAAAATTTATAGCAATTCATGGATATCTATTTTTAAACTCTTAAAGTAAAACAATGAAAATTCAATTATGACAAACCAATTTTCAAATGTGGAATTTAGTCATTGTGTTTCAATCCATCTAAATTTTGTAGTCTGTTAGTTTTTGTACTATGAAAAGTACTTCTGGTTATTCATGGTTGAAGAGTGGTAGCCCTGCTTTGAAAATTCTAGGAACTGAGAAATGTTCCATAGGAAAAATTCCTTTAAAGAACATAAGGAATCATTTGGGAAGTTTATTCTTCATGTTGATACTTTGTTAGTTAGAAGTCTCCTCCTGATAGGAAAATTACAACTGTATGATGGGGATGGAACAAATGAAATTTTCCTCAGTTCACAGACATAATGTAAGAGATTCAATTTTTACATATAAGTTGTAGAAGATTTATGCCAAGGGCTGTGGTGTGTACACATTTTTTCTTTCTCAGATGCGAGGGAACTCCTACACACATCATACATGTACTCTCTAAATATGATTCCATAGTAGATAAAGAGATGACAGATACTGTTCTAGGAGCAACATGCTTTTCCTTTAGCTACCGATCTAGGAAAATCTCTGCTCCCCAACTTGTCATCTCTTAACCAGATACTCAACTTTCCCCCAAGGAACTTAAAAAATATGTCAGGGGAATAATTATTTTCAGTTCTTGTGAAGGCATATCCTAAGTAATAATGGTCAGTTGCTGAGGATGAACTTTTCCACTGTTCAGAAGACTGAGAAGCCCATAGCATAGCAGACAAAAGCAGAATCAGAAATAATAAAAAATTTCCAGGAAAAACTTACTACTACTAGTGTTTAGTAGTTACCACCAAATAGTAGTATATTGTACGGTGCTCATAATACATTTTGTTTTTGGGATATGAAATTTTCTTTAACACTGCATTTGATAAAGAGAGTTCTTGGGTATCTAATATAAGTTAAAATAATCTGGATGTAGGGATTTCATGTAGAGAGTACAAAGAATTCTCAATATATAAACATGTATCAGCAAGAAAGTTATGCAATTTAAAGATTAAAAGTGCTGTCACTGTACCTGTTTGTGCTTCCATTTGTGTGTGTCTGTGCTATAAATGTTCATATAATGTTTTTCCATCATTAAAAATTGCTTAATAGATACTAAATATTTCTATTAAGTCAAAAACATAGTAATTTTGTGAGTTAGTTTGCAATTTTAGCAAGACTTTAGATCTTCTTGAATCTTTGCTTCTGTTATACTGTAATTTCTAAATATAACTGCAATAATATTCCCTATTCTTTTCTAATACATACCTCTCCTTAACAACACAGCTTCCTTTAGATTTACATGGAGTCAAGTTCCTTTTTCAACTAATCTGGATAGATTTGTGTCTTTTCTAAAAATTGAATTTATTAATTTATTTTACATCCCTACCACATTTTCCCCTCCTTACTCTCCTCCAATTTCTGTACCACACTTCCACTCCACTAAACCCACTCCTCCTCTGTTTCTTTTCATAAAGGGGCAGGCCTCCCAAGGATATCAATAAAACATGACGTATCAAGTTACATTATGACTAAGGGCATCCCTTTGTACAAAGTCTGAGCAAGGCAACACAGTATGAACAATAGGTTCCCAAAAGCCAGCAAATAATTAGGGATGGACTCTGTTATCACTGTTAGGAGTCCAACATGTAGAACAAACTACACAATTGTCACATACATACACACACACACAAACGTGTGTGTGTGTGTGTGTGTGTGTGTGTATACGTGTGTGTATGTGTGTGTGTAGAGATAGGAGCTGTGCTATGTTGGTCCCATGCAGCCTTCCTGGTTATCTGATCAGAATCTGTGCACTCCCATATGGACTGGTTCATTGATTTTGTGGTTTTTTTTTTTTGTGATATCCTTGACCCTTCTGTGCTGTAGGATAATGTTCTTGTACACTGAAAAGATTTGTTACTCTTATTGATTTAAATAAATGCTTTTTGGTTGGTAACCAGGCAAGAAGTATAGGAAGGGCAACTAGACTAGGAGAATACTGGGAAGAGGAAAGGCAGAGACACAGTCAGCATCTATATGCAAAGGAAGCAAGATAATGATGCTTCACTAAGAAAAGGTTTCAAGTCACATGGCTAAATATAGACAAATATTATGGGTTAATTTAAGTTGCAAGAGCTAGTTAATAGTATATATGAGCTAACAGGCCAGACAGTTTATAATTAATATGAGCCTCTGTGTGTTTCTTTGCGAGTTAATGGGTGTGGGAGCAGGCAGTAAAGAAACTTATGTCAGCACCTCTGGTTCCTACAATCCTTCCTCCTTCTCTTTAGCAGGATTTCCTTATTTGGATATGGGTCTCTGCATATGATTCCAACAATTACTGGATGGAACCTTTCTGATCATAATTGGAGAATTAACCCATCTTTGGATAGAGCATAATATTATTAGGAATTAGTATGTTGAGAATTTTTTTCTCCAATAATATTTGGTTTTATCCTAAATCTCTGGACCATATACCTTCTGGGTCTTAGCACTCCAGGCAGTGTTAGAGATGGGCTCAATGCCCTGGCATAGGTCTCAAGCTGGTCCAATCATTGGTTAACAACTCCTACAAACTCTGTTCCACATAGTACATTACATAGGCAGGACAGACTGTAGGTCAAAGGTTGTGTGGCTGGTTATAGGTCCAATTCCTCCACTGAAAGTCTTGCCTAAATACACAAGAGATGGCCAGTTAAGGCTACACATTCACTATTGCTAGAAGTCTTAACTGTGATCAACCTTGTAGATACCTGGCAGTTTCTCTTGCACAAGATTTCTACCTGACCCCCAAATGCCTCCACCTTTAAGTTCTCTCTTTCAGTTCTCTGCCCTTCTATCTATGGCCCAACCAAGTCCTCATGTTCCCATGCCTACTTGTGCCCAGTCCACCCATGAGAGCTCTTCTATTTTCCCTTCCCAGGGAGATCCAAGAGGACTCCCTTGGTCCATCTGTGTTACCTAACCATTCTAGGGATTGTAGTACAGCTATCCTTTATGTTATAGCTAATATCTACTTATAAATATACCATGTTTATTTCTCTGTGTCTGAGTAACCACACACATGTTGCAGGAGGTCCTTCCACTCCTCCAGCCTATAGCCGCTGAGATACCAGCCCATTGGGGCGTGGCCTCTCTCCCTTTAAAAAAGCGGCCACTTCCTTCTTTCGCTCTCTTCACTTCCTGCTCGGCTGGCGACTAGACTCCCTTCCTGGTTGTACAGAGGGCTGACGGTGATCTGTAAGTTTTTTCCCCTTTAAATAAATACTACCCTATTAATTATAATTCCAAACTGCTGTGGCATTGTTTGTGACTTACGCCTACACACACAGGATGACTTTTTCTAGTTCCATAAGTTTGCCTGAAAAAATGTCATGATATCACTGTTTTTAACAGCTGAGCAATACTCCATTGTTTAAATATATCACATTTTCTTTATCTATTCTTCCATTAAGGGGTATTTATGTTCTTTCCAGATTCCAGTTATTACATATAATATTACCATGAACATAGTTGAGCAAGTGTCTTTGTGCTATGATTGAACATCCTTTGAGTCTATAACTAAGAGTAGTATAGCTGGGTCTTGAGTTAGATTGATTTCCAGGTTTCAAGGAAACCTGCCATATTGATTTCCAAAGAGGCTATACAAGTTTGTACTCCCACCAGTAATGGAAAAGTGTTTCCCTTGATCCATATACTCTCTATAATAAGCTGTCATTTTGTGGCCATTTTGCTATGTTAATTCTACTAGTTCATGATGATCAGAGATATCTCTAAGTTCTGATATCTTCCCCATTTTCTTTATTGAAAGACTTGAAGTTCTTGTCATTCATTTGTTTCACTTGCTTGTCTAGAGTTACTCCAACACATTTTATATTATTTCTAGTTATTATGAAGGGTGTTTTTTTTCCATTGTAACTTAAAGAGTCAAGAAAAAATGATTTTACTTAATTTTTACATCTCTTTTGTGAAAGGTATCATTGTTTCTATCTTTATCATTGACACCTTTGCTTCATCAGCAAGTGGCCCTGATCCAGTACCAGTAGACCCACCCAGAGGGATCCACCACCACAGCCTACTTCAGGGTAGAGAGGATCTAAGAGCCAACTCCAGTGCTGAGAGAACCTCAGACAGGGCATACCAAGAAAAACCCCCAAGTACACAGTTAACCACAGCAAAGATCAGACCAAGCCACTCTCCTAACAGCATTTGAAAGAAGAGATGTGCAGGCGCCAATGCAAGAATTCTTCCAACAATCTGAAAAGCAACATGATAACACCAGAATCCAGTGAACATACAACAAGAAGACATGACCACCCTAATCCAGAAGAAGTAGAAGTAATAGACTTTAAATGTAATATTATGAAAGTGATAGAGACCATTAAAAAGGATGTGAAAATCTCCTTTAAAGAAATGGATGAGAAGACTAACAAAAAGTTAGAAGAAATGAATGAATCCCTCAATGATATCCAAGAAAACCAAGAAAAAGCAACCAATCAGGTAATGGAAACAGTTCAAGACTTGAAAACTGAAATAGAGACAATGAAGAAAACAAAAATTGAGAGATGGCAGGATATGGAAAATCTGGGCAAATGAGCAGAAACTACAGAGACAAGTATAACCAACAGAATACAAGAGATAGAAGAAAGAATCTCACATTCTGAAAATACTATAGAGGAAATAAATGCACTGATCAAAGGAAACGGCAAATCCAATAAATTCTTAACACAAAACATCCAGGAAATCTGGGACACCATGAAAAGACCAAACCTAGGAAGAATAGGGATAGAAGAAAAAGAAGAATTACAGCTCAAAGGCCCAGAAAATATATTCCACAAAATAATAGAAGAAAACTTTCCCAAACTAGACATGGATATTCCTATGAAGGTACAAGAAGCTTACAGAACCTTCATCTGGTGATGGATGGAGATAGAGACAGAGACCCACACTGGAGCACTGGACTGAGCTCCCAAGGTCCCAATGAGGAGCGGAAGGAGGGAGAGAGAACATGAGCAAGGAAGTCAGGACCATGAGGGGTGCACCTACCCACTGAGACAGTGGGG
>NW_004949162.1:1736343-1737784 GCF_000317375.1 Microtus ochrogaster
GAGAGGGAGGGGGAGAGGATTAGGGGGAGGGAGAGAAAGGTGGGAGGAGGGGGAGGGAAATGGGAGGCTGGGAGGAGGGGGAAACTTTTTTTCCTTTTCTCAATAAAAAAAAATCACACTTTCTTTTGAATAAGGTTAGAACTAAACAGTGTCAAAATGCTGTGGGACTTGCTCTCATAACTTTAATTAGTGATGGTAATGATAAAAATGTCATGAAATAGAATGCATGGATTTTTTGCAGGAGTCAATATAAGTGTACATGAGAAGAACACTAGGACAAAAATCCATTGACCATCCCCATAATTATTTCTGTTGTTCATACAACACTTTCTCAATGGTCAGCCATGTGAGAGATGTTGTGGTCCCAATGCTTCAACTTCACAGGATTACCAGAAATAGCAAAACTCTAAGTACTTCTTGTCCAGATCATTAATTTGCCGATTGTAGGTTAAAATTTCTGTTTCTCTTGGTGTGATTTTTTTGTCTTGACAAAATGCCTCATGTGGCTCTGGTGTACTTGAAAATGCTATGCATTTGAGGATAGCTTTGAATTGCTGATTCTTCTAACCTTGCTTCTTACATGCTGTGATTTTGAGTGCTTAAAACCATTATCAGATTTGTTATACTTCTTGATTTTGCATATTTTCACTCAGAAACTTTATCCTAATTCCTCAAGCCAAACGTCAAGCTAGAATCTTCCTTTGAAGCATATAGATGCCATATTACTCATTAAAGTGGACTCTACCTTGGTTTTACAAATTTGGGAGGGATTTTCAAAATAGCTTCAACAAGAACAGAGGAACACGGCTCTGCTTCTATAATCACATTCTCAGTTAAGCATCCATGACCTAGTTCTCTCTTTCCCAGTCAAGTTAGAGTAGGCTTCACTGAGGTCAAAGAAGCTGATTTGATTCAAGAATGCTTACCTCTGTTGCAAGCGCTTTTATCTCCTTCGTAATAATTACTTGAGTTGCTGACTTCTGCTGGGACATATGTTGTTAGATATTGAGACACTCAGCTATACATTCTTCATTAAATACATTCTTCATTAAATCTCAACTTTACCAAATCAAAACATTTTTTTACAAATCTGAAATATAAAGCTTTATCCTTTCCAAATAGCAAAATCTTGCGTATTTCATAAGGGTATTTCTAGTTTTTGAAATGCCTACAAATCCTCCAGGACTATTGTCCTCTCAATTTGAAATGAATAAATAAAATTTGCCATTGAAATTTTTTTTATCACCAGTATAAAACTCGAAACAAGATTATATTGTGAGAATAGTGACCTTTAATTATGGAGATGAAATTTAAAAGAAGTCAAATATCACATTAGTTAATGCATTATAGTGCTCCAGTACTGTTACAAACATAACTTTCTGCCTTCTGTATTCCTTGTTACAGGGATATTTCTCTTCTCTCTAGCTTTTATTTTTTTTTT
>NW_004949162.1:1738418-1748486 GCF_000317375.1 Microtus ochrogaster
ACATATAGGCATCCCCCTGAATATTAACCTTCATCAGGCGATGAAAGGAGACAGAGACAGAGACCCAAATTGGAGCACCGGACAGAAATCTCAAGGTTCTCTCTAGCTTTTAGATGCAATCCGTGATTCATAATCTTGGCTGCCTTCTAAATTCAGACGTGAAAAGAACTGGATTCCTGCACTGCATTCTGTGATACTCAAAACACTTATTTAATTCATCTGAATGTAGGCTATACCTGTAAATGTGGTACGTTATGATTTCTGTTTTCTGGTTACATTATGTGGCAAAAGTAAAGATAATTTATAGAAGAAATACAGCTCCTAATTGGTTAAATTTTAATTAATAAATTAAATAAGATAGAGAGCCAAAATCTTAGGAAATCTTTGAAAGTGTCTGTTAGTAGGATTAAAGGACACATGCATCCTGTCCTATTAGACATGAAAAACAAGCTGACAAGAGGAGTATATAGAATACTAGCTGACCTATAGAACATGTAGAACCATGTCAAACAATCACTCATAATTTAATTAGGTCAACAATTAGTAAGCAAATAAGTGTCAATGAGGATTCAAATCTTCAGATGAGGCAAAGTCTCTGGCAGGTATATTTCTTTTAGTCTGTCACGACCCTGAGCATAGAAAGCATCTAGCCCATTAATAACATGACATCTTGTGAATTTTGAACTCTAATCTTATAGTAACTTCTTCTATGATAAAGCCAAATTGAATTGATATGGAATGAGACAAAAGATTCACATTGTAAATTGCCTCATTTATTGCAATATGCACACAAAGTTGTGACCACTGTCTTAGAGCTTATATATAGTCCTTTTTGAATAACACACAAAAAATGATTTTCTCAGATCCTTTCACATACAGCTTGACAATTAAGTTAATTCTATACTATTGTAAAACTCTTAGCTCTGTGATAATGATACCAAATAGTAATTTTCAGTGCTTCTTTGATTTCTGGCATAAAGACTGATATTTTAGCCATTGGAACTATCTTCAGGGGGAAGGGTATAATATATATATCAATTTATTTACCAGTATTAAAATAGATAGTCAAGGAGACTTAAGATGATTTTTAATATTATTATATCTATTCTGAAAAAATATTTTTATAGGAACCATTCACAGACAGAAGGAAAACACCACTGATACTTCCCTTTGAAGCATCTTTTTAAATGTCTTTAAAATATTTAAACAAACTAAGTGGGAATTGAAGTTTCCCATTGATTTGTAATATTGCAGAGAATGATTAGTTCTGAGTTTCAAGAGATTTCTTCTAATAGTTTTTGATAGTTATTCATGACAATTTACCAAGTGTATAACTGACTTCTGTATACCATCACTCTTCTTGAAACTGACATTACATTTTAACACCACTCCTCCAAATAACACAGTATAGTGATTCTCTGATTTGATTCTAACATTAACAGCATCAATATTATCTAATAATTTGTTAGAAATTCAAATCTTGCAGCACTAACCTCGACTTAAAGAGAAAGAATGTAATATTGCTGTGAAGAGACAGCATTGCCAAAGCAACATAGATGAAAACTGTGAGCTTGCTTACAGTTTCAGAGGGTAATTCCATGACTGTCATGGTGAATAGTATGTCATGATACTGGAGCAGCAACTGAAAGCTTACATGCCAAAGCACAGATATGAGAGAGAGAGAGAGAGAGAGAGAGAGAGAGAGAGAGAGAGAGAGAGAGAGAGAGAGAGACTTAACTTGGCCTGACATGGGCTTTTGAAACCTCAAAGCCAGTGATATACCTCCTCTAACAAGAGCACAAACCTAATCATTTCAAAGCAATTTCAATAACTGGTGATTAAGCATTTAAATACATGATCCTATTGGGGGCCATTCTCATCCAAAATACCACCCTATTCATTTCTCTCTCTCTCTCTCTGCATTTTAATTTGTATTTTTATGTACATTTCACCAATGTTATTTTCCCTTACAAATGACTACTTGTTCTTTCTCCTATCAAATTATTCCTCCTCATTGCCCAATATTTTCTCTTATTTGCATCCCACTGAATTCATCGGCATGTCACTAATTGTTTCTTTAATTTACATTGAAAACCATTATAATTTTAGGCTTTTTCCTTTTTTTAGTATTCCATGTTATTTAAATATTTCCTGTGGTAGAGTGATAGGACAGAATGTTAATTTTTACATAAGAACAATTTTATAAAAGAGAACCAAGGCAAGAAGAAACAAACACAATACATAACATTGTCTTGTGATGCTAACTACAACAACACAAGACAATACAAAGTTGATTCACATGAGTGATGCCTTAAAAAGGTGTATAGAGACATTGTACTTTGGATCATTACATAGAAAGGAAAAACAGATTATCTTTAAAAAGCTTTCTGCTTACTGTATCTAATTGGTAAGAATTTTCCACAAAGAAAATGCAGCTTTATTGGAGGAAGCAAATCCCTTGGAGTAGGTTTTGTTTTAGCTAGGGCTTCTATTGTTATGAACAGAAACCATGACCACAACAACCCTTATAAAGGAAAGTATTTAATTGGTGCTTGATTACAGTTCTGAGGTTTAGTCCATAATGTCATGGTGGAATGTCAACAGACATGGTAATGGAGAGGTAACCAAATGTTCTACATCTGGATCTGCAGGCTAAAGGAAAATATTTCTGGCATGAACTTCTCAAACCTCAAATCCCACCTCACAGTGACAAATTTCCTCCAAAAAGACTAAACCTACTTTAACAAGGCCACTCCCTATGGGCCTATGGGGTCATTTGGATTTAAACCACTACAAGATTAGAGAATTTATAGACTTAATTCTCTTACAGTTTGTTCTCTCTGCTTGTGTTTTACAGTTAGAGATTTGGCGTCATTTCTTAGCTTTAAGCTTCAGTGGCTTGCTGCCATGCCTCTCCAAATATTCATCCTCTCTCTCTCTCTCTCTCTCTCTCTCTCTCTCTCTCTCTCTCTCTCTCTCTTTCTCTGTAATCTCATTGTATAAGTTTATTTTGGTCATAATAGTGTCCTATAACAACAGAAAAGTAACTAATACATTGTCTACACTTGGAACAGGATACTATTTGTGGGAGGTAAAACTGGAAGATCCAAGCTGTAATTGTTTCTACTTTGGGTTCACCTGTTACCTTCTATGTTGGATTGATCGATCAATCTACATCTATGATAGAGGTAGATAGGGCTCTCCCTTTTGTAAATGATCAAATTTAGATAGAAGTTTTAGAGTAGAAAGATATAGTTACAAGAAAATAATGGTACATTAATAAAAGAGATTAATTAATTTTAGGTCTCTAATATACATGCAATCTAAGACTAGAACTGTTTATAAAATACTTGTCTGTCACAGATATTTATAATTATTTTTTCTGCCCATTTCTGAGGCCATTGTAGACATATGTCTTCACCATAATTCTAGGTCGGAATTACACCCTTTAAGCACTTATTATCCTTGGGATTGCTTACCTACTAGATTGAACCGGAAACTCTTGATGACTGGCTAAGCACAAGAATTCTTTCTACGGTTACTCAATTTGCCCATTTATGCTATTTTTTTTCTCTGCAGGAAAATATGAGGAACTGCTTCTATGAAGTCCTTGGATAAGAAAAATTTGATCCTACTCTAGTTGCACAGTAATATTTTTGGTTTTCATAGCTAATCTTAAAAAATGTTTCTGTATTTATGTCCATTAACAAGTTACAGCTTAAAATTTCAGAAACTAAATCCCAAATTTCACAACCAAGTGATTTATTGTTAAAATGCAATGGACCTATGACCTGTTCAAATTTTACACTAAAACAAAGTATGCTAGTAATTATAGACATGTTTAGTTAGTTTACCCACTATGTGTATAGTTATACAACTATCACATGACTATAATTATGACTGAGTTGACTGACAGCTAGTGTAAAAGAGGGCCCCAATTAAGAGTCACTAAGGTCTAAATTCCCTACCTTCGATTTTGGAGAAGTAACATATTTCTTTGTCCTGGAAGTTCTCACATTTCAGGTACAGTTGCAGTGTCTGGCGCATACACCTGAGTAAGCAGACCATTTCTCTCTTGGAAATTTGATGTTCTACATTTAATATCTAATAAATATTAATTATCTAATAAATATTTATCTAATAAAGTAGATCAAAATCACTAGTGAATATAGTTATTTTTAAGTATATTTAAACAAAATACAGAATCAATTTCTCAGTGACTGTTCCCATATTTTACATGATCAACAGCCACTGATGACACAAGAATCTCTATTAGGCAGCAAAGATGGAGATTATTTCCATTATTATAGGAAGTTCTATTGGAAAGACCAGCTCTGCACAATACAAATGATTCTTCTTTAGAAACTTGATACTGGTATACTGCTAAACCCTAATAAAGAATAAGTATCTTTCCATGGTAGAATAAGTTAACTCACAATAGAAAATTTTCATTTTTAACTGGGTTCTGTAAGATATATGAGTTATAAATTGGGTCTTAATAAAAAAGTCAAAGTCTATAAGTTGGGTTTAGAAAAATATAACAGATAAAAAGCTTCTAGATAAAATCCTAAAGTTTGACATTAAAAAGTATCTGTGAGAACCCTTAGATCCATTATTTAGATAAGGTACAAAGCTATTCGGTGTAAAGCCATTGAAAGGGTAAAATCAGAGTAACAAAATCCCTATTGTCCAAAATCCAAACTGTAACAAAATGCAACTAATTCAAGGTTATCTCTAATGTCATTTTATTTTATTCTTGCTTGTTACATTTAAGGTGAGAATATGAATTAGAACTTGGAAAGTACAATTTCTAAAAATAACAAAGTATCTATAATTCAATGCTACATAATCTCTAATCTCAAGTAGTTTAACCAAGGAAGTTTATAATGTGGTAATAAAGCATGAAATTCACACTAAAGCATTTTTTTTCTAATTTGTATCTAGTAATCTATGAATAATGCTGAAATTAACACAGAGTAAAGATATAAGTTTAAAATATTATGATTTATATAATTTTCTTTGAACATTTATCTAGAGGTAGAATTTCTGTATAATGATAACTGTATTGTTTTTAGAATGTGTTCATACTGTTTTGATCATTCCTGCCTAAATTTATAATCCTAAGAACAGTGTGCAAGTGTTTACTTTTGTTTAGTATATCTGTCACAAAAAGTCTGAGCTGATATTTCATTATAGTTTTAATTTATATTTTTGGATGGTTAGTAATAACAAATATCATAAGACATTTTGCTTGCATTTATGTTGGACATTTATACATTTTATTTGCAGATGTTTTATTCAATAAATAGTTTACAACTGTCTCCAGTTCTGTAGGTTAAATTAATGTTTGATTAGTTATTTTTCTTTGTGTTGTTTTGGTAGACATTATAAGTTTAATACAGAGCATTTGTCTAACTTTTAGTTGACTTTGTCTTTGCTTTTGGTGTTAATATACAACACAAACAATCCTCTATAAGGATTAATGCCAGTAAACTCTTTTTCGTCTTCCTTATAGGAGTTCCATTGTGTCAGACTTTCATTTGAACTTTTAATCTATCTTGAGTTAATTTTGTATGTGGTGTGAGATTAGCATTCACTTAATTGTTTTAGCTGGATATATATATATATATGTATGTATATATATATACATACATATATATATATAATTTTTAATTTTTTAAATTTATTTTTATTGATCTCTACATTTTTCTGTGTTCTTTCCCTGCCTCTCTCCTCCTCTTCAACCCTCTCCCAAGGTCCCCTTGCTCCCAATTTACTCAAATGATTTTGTCTTTTTCTACTTACCATATAGATTAGATCTATGTATATCACTGTTAGTATCCTAATTATTGTCTAATTTCTCTGGGATTGTGATTTATGAGCTTGTTTTATTTGCTTTATGTTTAAAAACCACTTATGAGTGAGTACATGTGATACATGTCTTTCTGTGTCTTGTTTACCTCATTCAAAATGATGTTTTCTAGCTCCACCCATTTTCCTGAAAAATTCAAGAGAGAGAGAGAGAGAGAGAGAGAGAGAGAGAGAGAGAGAGAGAGAGTTATAAAATAATCAATCAGTATGGGTGAATTAATTTATTTCTTCTCTTGTGTGTAGATGTGCTATGGCTAGCTACTGAAGTTCCTATACTGACATCCCTGAAATGATAAACTATAATATAAAATTGCAAGCCAAAACAAACTCTTTCATACCAGGAGTGATATTGTCATTGTGTTTATCTTGATCATGTTGTTTCTTGTTGCAGAAATTAAGTATGTGAGTTTTTTAGCTAGTTTATTTAACTACTCTAGTGGTGAGAGTGGGGATGGTGGGAAAGGCAGGAAAACCAACAGGAAAACACAGGCAATGGAGATTTAAATTATCAGGCTTCAGAGGTGAACAAATACTCTGTCAAGATTTGACATAAAGGTCATTCTTTTATATTTTGGCTAGAAATTTGTTTGTGTGGGTTAGGCTTAAGAAGTATCAGATGTTACTAATAAGAGATCAGCACCACTGATATGAAAGCTTCTGTGCTTCATTGAGACAATAGGAAAGGACTTCGACAGGTTTGGCATACAGAAACTGATCCAAGAGGACAAGGTTACATTCAAGTAGACAGCAGAATTCAACATAAAAAAATGTTCATATGAAACTGGGTTAAAGGCAGAAAAAAATGAAGAGAATCTGAGTCTGTATCAACAACACTGTATTAGAATTTTTTAAGAAGGCTTAAGAAGACTTAGTGAAGGTAAAAGCTTCATCTGCAATGAAAATCCCTGAACATTGAAGATGCTAGGATTCTTGGATGCCTGCTAAGGAGAACTGCAGATATGGGATGAAACTAATCAAAGATGGGTTCTATGTGTGCTACAGATAGCAGAGCAAGAGAACTGGAACATCCCAGTCCCTTTTTAGGTCACAAGATTAAGTCCCATGTGTTGGAGTTAAGTTCCAGGATTTGAATTAGATTGCTAAGTTTTGTTTTCATTTATGTGTTATTTTTTATTTGGTATGCTTTTGTTCTTCCTTTGGAAAATGTATATTTAAGTATTTAATTTTTTTTTATTTTTTACAACAGAAAAGAGTCAGTTAAGAAATTAGTTTCTAAAAGAGTTTTTAAAGACTATTGATGAGTTTTAACAGTTTGGCTATATTTTACATTGTGTTATTAGCATAAGAATTTGAGGACATGTTAATACTCCTTTAAGCCTCCCAACAACCTCAGACTGCAACCCTCCCCTGAGCTCCATACTAGTGCCCACAACACAGAGGCTTTATCAGAGCTCAGAATAGTCCTACAGAACCCAGGTAAGACACTTCCCACTTCTCACTAAAAACCTTTAAACCCACCCAACAACCCTAAAATGAACCCCTTCCCTTGAATTCCATATTCTGGCCTACGATATAAGAAGAAGTCTTCTGTTTTACTAGAGGCCAGGCCAGATACAGGGATACCAACCCTGGGGGAATACTTCTGTTGCTCTAGAGGCCACACCAACCAGGAATCTCAGAGTTCCAGAAAGGCAGGTACCCAGAACTCCAGAGGTCACACAGGTACTTGGAACCACCCCAAATCTCAGAAGTTTGCAGATGGCAAGAACCCCAGCAGAGACACTATGCCAGACTTAAAGAGTTGTCACCCAAACCCTTAACCATGTAGGTCAGAAAACCAGGAAGAAAACAGAAACTAAGGTGATGTGGGAGTCTTCTGTTTTGAGTTGATTTCATTGGTTAATAAAGAAACTGCCTTGGCCCTTGATAGGACAGAAAATTAGGTAGGCGGAGTAAACAGAACAGAATGCTGGGAGGAAGTGTGGCAATCGCCATGCCTCTCCTCTCCTGAGCCAGATGCCATGCTCTTCCTCTCTGGTCAGATGTGATGGAGCAAGCTGCCAGGTCAGACATGCTGAATCTTTCCTGGTAAGACACTGGGACACAGATTACTAAATATGGGTTAAGCAAGATATGAGAGTTATCCAAGAAGAGGCTAGATATAATGGGCCAAGCAGTGTTTCAAAGAATACAATTTGTGTGTTGTTATTTTGGGGCATAAGCTAGGCAGGCAGCCAGGAGCTGGGTGGCAGGAGCTCAGCCCACAGCTCCTTCCACACTAAGGGGGAAAATCTGCAAGAAAAACAAATGCAAGAATCACAACCTAGATATATAATCATCTCAAGTTCAGATACATAAATGCCAGTATAAGGCCACAATTTATAAGCTGGGCAGTGGTGGTGCACACTTTTAATCCCAGCACTTGGGAGGAAGAGGCAGGCAGATCTCTATGAGTTCAAGGTCATCCTGGTCTACAAGAGCTAGTTCCAGGGCAGGCTGCAAAGCTACAGAGAAACCCTGTCTCAAGAAAAAAAAAGAACACAATCAATAACAGAAAGAGCAATATGGCAACACCAGATCATGGCTATCCTACAAAAACAGGACCTTAACAATTCAATGTAACATAACACAGAAGTTTATAAAGATGATGGTTTTTTAATTGAAAAAAAATTTCTCTTAAAGAAATTGAGGAAAAGAATAAAACAATTGGAAAAAATCAATAATCACTCAAGGAATGCCTAGAAAGCCAATAAATAAAAAAAAAAACAAATAACAAAGAGAAGTAAACAGTTTAAGACAAGAAATTGAAAACTGAAATAGAATAAAGGAAATAAAAACTGAGGAAATTCTGTAAATGAAAAATATGGGTATGCAAACAGGAACTACAGATGCAAGCATCACCTACAGAATAAAAGATATGGAAAAGAGAATCTCAGGGGCTGAAGATAAGAAAAACAAAATACATTCAATCAAAAATGAAAATGTTTATTCTAAAAAAATTCCTAACAGAAAACATCCAGGAAATCTGGGACACTATGAAAAAAAAAATAAGCCAAAGAATAATAGAAATAGAAGAAAGAGAAGAATACCTGCTCAAAAGCCAAAAAAAAATGTATTCACCAAAATCATAGAAGAAATTTTTGCAACCTAAAGAAAGACATGCCTCTAAAGCTACAAGAAGCTTACAGAACACCAAACATACCAGACCAAAAAAGACTCTCACCACATACTAATGAAGACATTGAACATACAGAATAAATAAAGAATACTAAAAGGTGCAAAGAAAAAGGCCAAGTAACATATAAAGGCAGATCTATCAGGATTTCATCCAACTTCTCACAGAAAGACTCTAAAAGGTTCTGGACAGACATTTTCCAAACCCTAAGACACCATGGATACTAGCACAGGCTAGCAAATATACCTAGCAAAACTTTCAATTATCAAAGACAGAGAAAATAAGATGTTTCATGGCAAAACCAGATATAAACAATACCTATCCACAAATACAGTCTTACAGAAAGTGCTAGAAGGAAAACTGAACTCCAACCCAAGAAAGGTAGCTGCACCCAAGAAAACATAGACAATAGATATTCACTACCAGCGAAATCCAGAGAAAGGAAACACACACACACACACACACACACACACACACACACACACATTGCCACCACCATCACCAAAATCAAAAATAATAGGAATTAATAATCACTGGTAATTAATATCTTTTAATATCAATGGACTCAATTTGCCAATAAAAGACACAGACCTACAGAATGAAAATGAAAACAGGATTCATCCTTCTGCTGCATATACGTCAACTTCAAAGACAGATATCATGTAAAGGGTTCAGAAAAAAATTTCCAATCAAATGGGCCTAAAAAGCAAGCATATGTAGCTCCAAACACAAGGTACCCATATTTGTAAAAAAAAAAAGATTAAATCACACATCAAATCCCACACATTAATGGTGGGAAACTTCAATACCCCACTCTGCTAACTGTTCAGGTCATCCAACAAAATGTTATGGAGAAACACTGAAGCTAAATGATGCTGTGAACCAAATTAACCTAACATATACCCTCAGAACCTATCACCCAAACACAAAAGAACATTCCTTGTGAACACATCAAGGAACCTTCTCCATAAATGACCATATACTCAGACAAAAAGTAAATCTCAACACATACAAAAATATTAAAAAATAAAATCCTAAATATTTATTTATTTATTATGCAT
>NW_004949162.1:1749302-1767796 GCF_000317375.1 Microtus ochrogaster
ATAAATAAAATCCTGTATCTTATCAGACCACCATGGATTAAACCTGGATTTCAACAACAGAAAGCACGTAAACTCATGGGTGCTGAACAGCTCTCTAATGAGTTACCACTGGGTCAAGGGAGAAATTAAAGACTTGCCACAAATTCAGTGAAAAATACCCAGTATACCTGAACTTATGAGACACGAAAGTGGGGAAAAGAGGAAAGTTTATACAACTAAGTTCCTTCATAAGGAATTTGGAGAAATCTAATACTATCCACTTAACAGTATACCTGAAAGCTCTAGAAAAAAAGAAGCAAACACCTCCAAGAGTAGTAGATGGCAGTAGATAACCAAACTCAAGGTTGAAATAAATAAAAGGGAAACAAAGAGAACAACAGAAAGAATTGATGTAACTACCAGATGGTTCCTTAGAAAGAATCAACAAAATAGGCAAAACCTTATCCAAACTAAATAAAAAAGGAGAGAAAGAGATCCAAATTAACAACATTGGAAAAGAACAGTGTACCTAATAACAGACACAGAGAAAATTGAGAGAATTTCATTGAATTTGAGCCCATACTTCAAAATCTTAACATGTTGTTTAAAGGACTCTATTGCTTTCATAAAGTCAATTTTTTCCACTTCTTCTGTGTTAGGTTGTTCAAGTCCTTCTGTTGTAAGATCATTGGGTTATGGTGTTTTCATGTTGTTTTTCTGATTGTTGGGTGAATTCTTGCCTTGACGCCTGCCCATCTCCTCCTATCAATGCTATCCAATGGGTCTTTTGAAACTGGATCAGGTCTCCCTGCTGGCCAGGGGCTCCGCTTACAAAATGCCCTCACTCCGTTTCCTGGCTCCCGCCACGGGCCAAGATCCCTCTCACCACTCAGAAGGGTCTTCAGGAACAGGACCAGGCTCCCCGTTCTCCAGGGACCTCACCAACAAAAGGCCTACCTCTCTGCAGGCCAGCTACCAAAACAGAGAAACTCCCGCTGCACTCTGCCCCGAGCTCCAGACCCCATGCCCAAACAGGCTAAACTGGGTGATCCTGAGGCCCTGTGGAAGGGAGGGAGAGTGAAGGAGGACCCTGGGTGCAAGCTGGGATAAGCCAGGGAAAGAGAGGTCACAGCAAAGGAGGAGCAGCCCCAGCAGAGGGGACCAGCCCTCACAGACTAACCGGGGGGTCAAGGGGGTTGGGGAATGCCCCCTCTTCAGTTCCTGTGTCCCGCAGAGGGCCAAGAACACTCTTCCCACTCAGGAGGGTCTTCAGGGACAGGACCAGGCTCCCTGTTCACCAGTGGACCTCGCCAATAAAAGGCCTACCACACTCCAGGCCAGGCCCCAAAAAACCTACTTGATTTAATTGTAGTGGGGCGATCTGCTCTCAGTGTGGCATGCCGGTCTCCGCTGCTTGCGTCTGGCATACTTCAAAATCTTATACTCAATAAAATTACTAAATCTAAAAGAAATGGAATAAAAATTTTCTATGGATACTACTTACCAAAATTAATCAACTTCAAATAACAGTAGACCTATAACTGCTAAGGAAACAGAAGCCAAAATTTTACATTGGAAAACAGGAAGCATCTTCAACAAATGGTGCTCATATAACTGGATGTCTGCATGTCAAAGAATGTAAATATATCCATTAACTATCACCCTGCACAAAACTCAATTCAAATAGATAAAAGAACTCAACATAAAACCTGATATACAAAACTGACATTAAAAAATGTGAAATAGCCTTGAATATATTGGCACATGAGAGAACTTCCTGAACATGACACCAGTAGACATTAAGATTAACAATTAATAAATGGAACCTCATAAGACTAGAAAGTTTCTGTAAGGCAAAGGACACTGTCAGAAAGACAAAATGGCAGCCCTAAAAATGGGAAATGATTTTTAACCCCACATCTGAAAGAGATTTCATTTCCAAAATATATAAAGAACTAGAAAAACTAAATATTAACAAATAAAGTAATCCAATTAAAAATTGGGGCACAGATCTAAACAATTCTCAGCAAAATAACCTCATATGATTAAGAAACACATAAAGAAATGTTCAACACCCTTAGCCATTAGGGAAATGTAAATCAAAATGACTCTGAGATTCCAACTTACTCCTGTCATAATAGCTAAAATCAAAACCCTAAATGACAGCTCATGCTGGAGAAGAAGCAAAGCAAAGGAACACTCCTCCATTGCTAGTGGGAGTGAAAACTTGTACAGCCACTTTGAAAATCAACATTGCAATTTCTCAGAAAATTGGGAATCAACCTACCTCAAGAACCAGCACTACCACTCTTGGGCATATATCCAAAGGATTGTTAATCATATCAAAAAGATACTTGAACAATTATGTTTATGGAAGCTTTATTTGTAATAGCAAGAACCTGGAAGCAACCTAGATAACCCTCAACTGAGGAATGTATAAAAAAAAAACCAGTGTGGTACATTTATACAGTGGAGTATTACTCATTTATTTAAAACAAAGACACCATGAAATTTTCAGGGAAATGGATGGAACTAGAAAGAAATCATCCTGAGAGAGGTAACCCAGACACAGAAAGAAGAGTACTCACTAATAAGTGGATATTAGCTATAAAGTAAAGTAATTATGCTACAGTCCATGGACTGACATAGGCTGTATAACAAGGAGGACTCAAGAGGGGACACCCAGATCTCCCTGGAAAGGTGAAATAGAATAACTTTCATAAGTAGATGGTTTGCAGGTAGGGATGGGAACATGAGCAATCAGATTGTGGGGAGATGGAGAGGGAAAATACTGAGAGACTACTGAAACTGGGAGCATTTCAGAGTCAGGTAAAAACCTGTTTCACAGGAATCTCCCAGTTATATATAAAGATGAGACTAGCTAAGACTCCTAGCAATAGCAGATATGTAGTCTGAATTTGCCATCTCCTGTTACCAGGCAAGATCTCAAGTGGAGGAGTTGGACACCAACCCAGCCTACTGTATGTCCTACATGTATTATGGGTTGAGGTAAGGGTGGCCTAGAGATTGATGGAATGATCAACTAATGACTGGTAACCTAAAATCCATGCCAGGAGACATGCCCCAGGATCCACAGGATGGATGACTCCAAGACCTAGGACAGAACTAAACCCAATTAGAGGGTTAAAAGCCAAGGTAATAATGCCTAACAATATTCTGCTATACTTAGAGATTGGTGCTTAGCCCAATTGTCATCAGAAATGCTTCATTAAACCTGTGGAAACAGATACAGACCCACAGCCAAACATTAGTGAGAACTCAAGGAACCCTGCAGAAGAGGGGGAGAAAGGATTTTAGGAGACAGAAGAATCAAGAACACCACAAGAAAACTCACAGAATTAACTAACCAGGGATTATAGGGGCTTACAGAGATTGAACAAATGACCAACGAGCCAACATGGAGCTGACCTAGGCACTCTACATATATTTGACAATAATTTAGTTTGGGTCTACTGTGGGAACAGGGGCAGTCTCTTGACTTCTTCACTGTCTTTTGGGACCCAATTCTTCATACTGGGTCACCTGGCCCAATCTTAACATATGAAGGAAGTAGTTAGTCTTGCTGCAACTTGATATGCAACTTAGTTTTTTTTGGATATAGATGAGAGATCTGCCCTTTTCTGAAAAGAAAAGGAAGAAAAGTGGGTTGGGAATAGAGGGAGTTGGCAGGGAGTAATTGGAGAAGAGGAGGGAGGGGAAACTGTGTCTGGGATGTAAAATTTAAAATATATATAGAATATTTATATGGACTATTATAATAAAATTTCTCAAATCTCTTCAAAAAATGAAAGAAGAATTTGGGGACAAGGTTTGACACACTACGGTTTAAAGTTGTGTGTTAAGTTGACATGAGGTAGATGTGCTAGTTAATTATAATTGTCAATTTGACACAATCTAGAACAACATGGGAAGGGAAATTCACTTAAGGAATTGTCTACTCAGACAGGGACTGTTTGTATATTTGTGGGAGATTGTCCCAATTGTTAATTGTTATAGATTTTATGTGTGTTTGAAAATTATTTTCTAATTAAGGAATATGAGAATTCATAAAAGCTGTGGATTGCTTTGTATAGTAAGGACACTTAAAATATAAACTCTTATCTGTAAATACAGGATACCTCATCAATTATATTTTTCCATTCTAACCTCATTCATAATTATATCATGCTGTGGGATAATACTCTTGTACAGTGTAAATATTTGTCACTTGTATTAGTTTATTAAAACACTATTTGGCCAGTAGCCAGGTAGGAAGTATAGAAAGGTCAACCAGACTAGGAGAATTCTGGGAAGAGGAAAGGCAAGGATAGGGTTGCCAGTCAGATGCAGAGGAAATAATAGTACCAAGCAAAGTAGCTAAATATAAGAACTCTGAATTAATTTAAGTTGTAAGACAGAGTTAAAATAAGCCTGAGCAATAGGCCAAACAATTTATAATTAATATGAGCCTTGGTGTGTTTATTTGGGACTGAATAGCTCTGGGACTAAGTGGGACAGAATCTTCTGTCTACAATGTTTTATTGTAAATGTCTTTAATTGGTAAAGAAAATTATATTATTTTATTGTTCTTGATCTAGTCTAAAATTTGCTTGCTAGATGTGTCATTGTCAGAACACAGAAATAAATGGAATTTTGTCTGATGATTTTATATCCTGTAACATTATTGAATTTTTATTAGCTTTAACTATGCATGTGTTTATGATTTTCTACAAATAGCATATTTTTCTTTGAAAACAGTAATAATATTTTTCTCAGGTATTTCCTTTTGTTTAAGTTTTCTATTTATAAATAAATATGATAAATTATCACTCTTTTTGAAAACTTGCTCATTTATATCTTGGTTGAAAAAATAAGCTCTCATTTTCTGGATTAGGGGATATTGGATACAAAGTTTACTATATTATAAATTCAAAATAGGTTTTAATAATAATAATTCCTAACAAATCTCAACTTTATGTAAAATTCTTAATTTAAGAATTATTTTATTCACAAACTGAACTCAAGATGAAACTGAAAAACTCAATATCCCACTGAGAAAACTCAGAGGAAATCCTTATATGTAGAATGTATAAAATAGAAAATATCAGGTTGAAAAAAAAGAGAAGCTAGGTGAAATAAGCAAAGAATATACAAAATTTACAAACCAGGAAAGAAACATGCAGAAAATGTAAGATACCATCAAAATGTCCAATATTTGATTTTTAGGTAACAGAAAGCATCCCACAAGAAAAATGGACCTAAGAAACAAGCAGGTATAGCTCTCATAATATCTAACAAAATAGATTTCAAACTAAATTCAATCCAATGAGATGGTGAAGGACACTTCATACTCATCATAGGAACAAAGTGTCAAGATGCAGTCTCAATCTTGAACATCTATATCCCAAATAGAAGACCACCCATATGTGTATAAGAAAGATTAATAAAGCTTAAATCACACAACAAACCCTACAGACTAATAATAGGAGACTCAACACTCTACTTTCCACAATGTACAGGTCAACCAGACAGAAACCTAACAGAGAAATAAGAGAAGAAACAGATGACATGACTAAAATAGACTTAAGAGACATTACACCCAAACACAAAAGAATATACCTTCTTCTCAGCACCTCATGGAACTTTCACTAAAATTGACCACATACAAGGTAACAAAGCAAACCTCAAAAAGTACAAAAATTTGGAGTAACCCCTATATCTTAGTAGATCACCAAAGCTTAAAGTTAGAATTTAATAATAACACTACTTGCAGAAATCCTACAAACTCATTGAAATTTAACAGTGAACACTTGAACCACCCCTGGGTCAAGGAAGAAATAAAGAAGGAAATTAAAAACTTCCTATAATTCAACAAAAATGAAGGCACAACATACCAAAAGCAGTGCTAAGGGAACAGTTTATATCACTAAGTACCTATATAAAGAAGATGGAGAAATCTCACACTAGTGAATTAACAGCACACCTAAAAGATCTAGAACAAAAAGAAGCAGACTCACCGAGGAGGAAAGATGACAGGAAATAAACAAATTGAGGGCTGAAATCAATAAAATTAAAACAAAGAGAACAATACAAAGAATCAATGACACAAAGAGGTGCATCTTCAAGGAAATCAACAAGATAGACAAACCCTATCCAAACTAGTCAAAAGTCAGAGAAAGGACATCCAAATTAATAAACTCAGAAATAAAAAGGGAAGCAAAACAACAGACATCACAAAATCCAAAGAATCAGTAGGGCATACTACAAGAACCCATACCCTACAAACTGGAAAATGGACAATTTCCTGGATAAGTACCACATATCAAAGTTTATTTAAGACCATGTCAACAATTTAAATATACCTATAACTTGCAAGGAAATAAAAGCAATCATCAAAACAAAATCCTCCAAAAAGAAAAAAAAAGGCCGAGGGCCAGATGATTTCACTGCATAATTCTACCAGAACTTCAAAGAGGAGCTAATACCTATACTCCTCAAACTGTTCCACATAATAGATACAGAAGGAACATTTCCAAACTCTTTTAATGAGGCTACAGTTACCCTGATACCAATACCACAATAAGACTCAACCAAGAAAGAGAATTACAGAAAAATCTTTCTCATGAACATAGATCTAAAAATATTCAATATAATACTGGCAAACAAAGTCCAAGAGCATATCAGAAAAATCATCCACTATGTTCAATTCTGTTTCATCCCAGAGATACAGAGATGAATCAAGATATAAAAATCTTTCAATATAATCCATCATATAAATAAACTGAAAGAAAAAAAAACATATGATTATCTCATCAAATGATGAAAAAGCATTTGAAAAATCCAACACCCCTTCATGATAAAGTTCTTGACGTGATTAGGGATACAAGAAACATATCTAAACATAATAAAAGCAATACAGAGCAAGCCAACAACCAACATCGAATTAAATGGAGAAAAACTCAAAATGATTCCATTATAATCAGAAACACAACAAGGTTGTCCACTCTCTCCATATTTCTTCAACATAGTTCTTAAAGTTCATACTAGAGCAATAAGACAACAAAAGGTGATTGAGGGGATTAAAATTAGAAAGGAAGAAGTTAAATATTTGTTATTTGTAAATAATGTGATAGTATATATAACTGACTCCAAAAAACTCTATGAGGAAACTCCTACAGCTGGTAAATACCTTCAGCAATGTGACAGGATATAAGATCAAGTAAAAAAAAAAAACTCTTTTATACAAATGATAAAGAAGGTGAGAAAAAAATCAGAGAAACATCACCCTTCACAGTAGTGACAAATAACATAAAATATCCTGGGATAACACTAACCAAAGATGTAAAAAACCAGTTCGATAAGACTTTGAAGACAGAAATTGAAGGAGATACTCAAGAATGGAAAGATCTCCCATGGTCTTGGATAAGTAGAATCAAAATAATAAAATGGCAATCATATCAAAAGCAGTCTATAGATTCAATGCAATTCCCATCAAAATCCCAACACAATTCTTCACAGACATTGAAAGAACAATAATCAACTTCATATGGAAAAGCCAAAAAAAAAAAACCCAGGATAGCCAAAACAATTCTGTATAATAAAGGAACTTTCAGGGGCATCACCAAGCTCTATTATAGAGCTCTGTAATGAAAACAACTTGGTATTGGTATAAAAACTGAGAGGTTGACAAATGGAATCAAATCAAAGACCTGGATATTAATCTACATACCTAATTTTTAACAAAGAAGCTAAAATTATACAATGGAAACAAGAAAACAACTTCAACAAATGATGCTGGCATAACTGGATGTCAAAATGTAGAAGAATAAAAATAGATTCATATCTATCCTCATGCAAAAATTTCAAGTCCAAATAGATTAAAGACCTCAATGTAAATCTGACCACACTGAACCTTATAGAAGAGAAAGTGGGAAGTAGCCTTCAATGCATAGGCACAGGAGATCACTTCCTAAATATAACCCCAGTAGCACAGACACTAAGAGCAACAATAAGTAAATGGGATCTTCTGTGCTGCAGGAGCTCCTTCTACTACTTCAGCCAATAGCCTTTAAGATACCAACACACTTGGGCATGGTCTTTCTGGCTTGAAAAAGCTGTAGTAGCCATGCGCTCCTCCTCTCTTGCTTTGGACTCTGCCTGATTGTGCAGAAGGCTGTTGTCTAGGTCTGTGACCTGTAAGTTTTTCCTTTTAAATAAATAACCCTTTTATTAATCATAATTCCAACCTGGTATGGGATTGTTTTGAGATTTCAGTGCTCCAATTTGGGTCTCTGTTTCTGTCTCCTTTCATCGCCTGATGAAGGTTAATGTTTAGGGGGATGCCTATATGTTTGTCTTTGGATTCACCTTCTTATTTAGCTTCTCTAGGATTGCGAATTATAAGCTCACTGTCCTTTAATTATGGCTAGAAACCAAATATGAGTGAGTACATCCCATGTTCCTCTTTTTGGGTCTGGCTTACCTCACTCAGGATAGTGTTTTCTATTTCCATCCATTTGTACGCAATCTTCAAGAAGTTCTTGTTTTTTACTGCTGAGTAGTACTCTAATATGTATATATTCCATACTTTCTTCATCCATTCTTCTATTGAAGGGCATCTAGGTTGTTTCCAGGTTCTGGATATTACAAACAATGCTGCTATGAACATAGTTGAGCATATCCTTTTGTTGTATGATAGGGCCTCTCTTGGGTATATTCCCAAGAGTGGTATTGCTGGGTCCAGGGGTAGGTTGATCTCGAATTTCCTGAGGAACCGCCACACTGCTTTCCAGAGTGGTTGCACAAGTTTGCATTCCCACCAGCAATGGATGAGTGTACCCCTTTCTCCACACCCTCTCCAGCAAAGGCTATCATTGGTGTTTTTCATTTTAGCCATTCTGACAGGTGTAAGATGGTATCTTAAAGTTGTCTTGATTTGCATTTCCCTGATCGCTAAGGAAGTTGAGCATGACCTTAGGTGTCTTTTGGCCATTTGAACTTCTTCTGTTGAGAATTCTCTGTTCAGCTCAGTGCCCCATTTTATAATTGGGTTGGTTAGCCTTTTACGGTCTAGTTTCTTGAGTTCTTTATATATTTTGTTGATCAGACCTTTGTCAGTTGCGGGGTTGGTGAAGATCTTCTCCCAGTCAGTGGGTTGCCTTTTTGTCTTAGTGACAGTGTCCTTTGCCAGGCAGTGTTTAAATGAATACAGTTTCCATGTAATTATTTCAGGCATAAACTAGATGGGCAGTGGAACGGGGTGGTGGGGGCACGCTGCACCTTATTACACCAATGGTATGCACTCACTAATAAGTGGATACTAGGTGTGAAGCAAAGGATAACAAACTTATAGTCCACAACCCTAAAGAAGCTAAGTAAAAAGGGGAACCAAAGGAAAAACTCATAGTTATCCTCTTGGCTATGGGAAATAGACAAAATTGCCTGACAAAATTGGGAGCATGGGGGTGGAGGGAGAAGGAAGGGCTGAAGGGGAAGAGTAGGGAAAAGAGGAGGGAGGAGGAGAACTTGAAGGAACAAGATAGTTGTGATGTAGGTGGGACAGAAATACAGAGTACGGAAAGCATTATTTTGATTGAAGGAGACATTAGCCTTCATTCTCCAAACATATACCCATGAATAACACATGAACCCACACACATGCAAAACATGGACATACATACTATAAATACACACATGTGTGAAAAATAAAGAGAAGAAGGGAATACTATGAGAATTTCTACTAACGGATTTGACTCAAAAGAACAAATTTATTTTAAAAAGGACAAGATACTCATTTAATTTAAAACAAATTACTTAATGAATTTTATAACTGTTGAATTACTTGGGTCCCCAAGACACACACAGTTGAAGAAGGAAAAAAATATCCCACGTGCTGTCATTAACTTACACTCCTGCCTTTAGGCATGTAGTGAACACCAATACCCACTGACCTGTCTAATCATTTCTCACATCTTATTTCAAAATATCTTTAAGTTCAAGAATGTCAGAATATCATATGTACACAAGGTCATATGAACAAACAAAAACTCATTTCTCATTTACTCCAAACAAATGCATATTAAAATTTTGCCTTTATTATGAAGAGATTTCCAGGTAAACTAGATATATTTATAACATATTTTGAAGTATATTATATTTTGTAGAGTAATATATAAGATATTACATACAATATATTATATTGTATGGCAAATATATTGTATTTTATTACAATTTTTGTTTGTTTGTTTTGTATTTGGTCAGCACAAAACCAAACAAACAGTTGCTATTTGGCCAGGTGGTGGTGGCACAGACTTTTAATACCAGTACTTAGGAGACAAAAGCAGATGATCTCCATGAGTTCTAGCTCAGCCTGGTATACAGAGTGAGTTCCTGGACAACCAAGACTGCATAGAGAAATCCTGCCTTGGAAATAAAAAGAGTTGCTCTGTGTATTTTCCTTAATATGTGTGTGTTTGAGTGTGTGTGCGTGTGTATGTGTATTTGTATGTATGTGTGTGTTTGTGATGTCTACTTGCATATATAATTATGGCAACAATCTGTAATTTGCAGATTAAAAATATAATTCATTTGTGTTTTCTTTTAATTCTCATTAAAAATCCCACAAGAACTAATGCCTATAGAAGTGGGATATCTTCTATTTACAAGGATTGATCCATAATAAAAACTTTCTAATTCCTTCGTGACTATTCCACAGTCCTGCAATTTTTGTTCTCTTATTTTTATTGTGTGTGTGTGTGTGTGTGTGTTAATATTTAAGGTGATAACATTAAAATATCAGATTTAAAGAGGTGATTCGGTCATGAATTTAGAGTCTCATGAATGAGATTAGAGACCTTATGAAATAATGACAAAGGAGTTTCCTGTTTTCACTGTATGTAGACAGAGAAAGTACTGCCTATGTGGAACTGAGCTATCAGCACATACAGGTTGATAATGCTCTGATACTGGGTTTTATAGCCTCTGGGTTTTATAGCCTCCTCAGCTTTGAAAAATGAGTGTTTATTATTGATAAGCCAATAAACTTATGATAGTTTATTTTAATACAATGAAAGACTAAAATATTCATACAGCCTGTCAGAAAAAGAAAAAAAATTCTACAAACATTAGTATTTCTACAAAATGAGATCCATTTCTGTAATAAAATGGCGTGACTTGTCACATACACAAGAGATCATAGAGATTTCTTAGAGACATAATACATAAGAGAAGATTAGAAAGACTATACCATTCAAACTGCTATAAAATTCTTCCAAAATGAAATCTTGAAGAATGCAAATTATATAGACATGTATTGCTATGCAGAGAATGACAGAAGATAACTGGAACACATGATATGTTTAAAATAGTGAGAATTTTGTATCTTCCTTCAATAAAAATTGTGTCATGTTTTACATTTTTGTATTATTTTTATTATTTTAACGGAAGGTCGGGAAGTGGTGGTGCATGCCTTTAATCCCAGCACACGGGAGGCAGAGTGAGGTGGATCTCTGTGCTTTTGGGATCAGCCTGGTCTACAAGAGCTAGTTTCAGGACAGGTTTCAAAGCTACAGAGAAACCTGGTCTCAAAAACAAAAAAACAAAAACTGGAAGAACCAAATAGGCTTGGACATGATCCAATGCTTTATTTTTATTAAAATTTGCATTTTGTTATTTTGTTACATTTATTTACTTATTATTTCCATGTATGTGTGAGCAAACATATGTTAAGTCATGTACTCTATAGTACGTGGGTGAAATTATAGGATAGTTTTTCTAAATAGGTCTTTTCTTTCTATGCATGGGTCTAGAGAATGAATCAAAGGTCATCAGCATTGGAAGCAAGTATCATTATCTTCTGAGTCATCTCATTGTCTCTGCATTTATAAAACACACACACACACAACTTTAAAACAAAATATAAACTGTTATTTAAACTTTGTTTTATAATTTTTAAAAAGCATACGAATATTGATTTATTCTTTTAAAGCTATGTTCTATCATTACAGTAAGTCAATAATAGAATAAGATGGATAGGGGGATGCAGTATATGAGAACATTAAAATGTATAAATACATTCTCTTTAATATTTTGTAAATAAAAAATTGTTCTAAAACATAAAATATATTAATTTAAAATGTATTAAAATGACAAAAAGAATAAAATTATGTATTTGGCAAAGAAATTCAATTAGTTATTTACATAAGAAAAATATAGGCATATGCTCATACAAAGTCTTAAAGAAAAAAGTCCATAGCTACCTTATCTATTTATGTGTCAATCCAAAAAACACTCATATGATGGGCAATAAAAAGTAAATTAGAAAATAATTGTGAAATTTTCATATTAAATAATATTATTAAAGAATAACAAAATAAGAAGTGATTGTTGGAACATGACAAAATAGAGATGAATCTTATAAGACTATACTTAAGTTTAAAGAGGACAGCATATGTTATATATTCATATATATATAACTATATATATTTATCAAACATGAATTACTTCAAAATAATAGATGAAATTCAGGTTACATTTTTCTGGAAATGTAGGTGATGGGGAGAAGTGATAATGTATCAATATATTAAAGATAGTTAAAGTAGCAGATACTGATAGAATATGCAAAAGCAGAGGAGACAGGCTGCTCATGTGTTTGTATCCAGTCTGGCTACATCTTTGAACCACCAAGATTTTGCAGTTAAAGTTAAATGCTATGAAACCTTATAAATTGAGTTTGATCTCCAAAACAAATGAAAATGTGAAAGTAGAAAACTGACTCCACAAAGTTGTCCTCTGATCCCGTGTTCTCTTAACCACAATAATAATTTAAGTATATGAGAAAATGCTTGAGATATTGTGTTCTCTATCATCATAGCTATGGTAATTTAATGGAGATATTTATTTATATCAAAACATATCAAATTGTATTCTTTGCAACTTTGCCTATTGTATACACAGTTCACATATATAAATAAGCCTATTTAATACCATATAGTTGACCAATATGTGTGCTACATTACTGTATAAAAGTGGTAGACAGTGAGGTAATAGTAAAAATTATGGCAAATTTTAATTGAGATTGCAATGAAAATATGTAAAACTTATAAGAAACAAGTTAGATCTTTGAACAAATAAATGAGATTTTAATTACTTATCCAAACTGGCAAAAAGAAAAAAGAAGAGAATGCAGAAATTAATAAAATTATACTTTCAATGAGTGAAAGTTATTATAGACCCAGAGAAATAGAGAAACACAAGAGAATGCTTTGAAATTTTACATTTAAAAACAGCTAAAATCTAAAAGAAATAGATCATACAATTTCCTTTGAGTTTTCAATCATCATTTTTTTGTTTATCCCTCCACATTTCTTCACCTTCAATGAAGTAATTAGGTACATATGATAGATATAGAAAGGGACTTAATCAAATAATCATTGTTTTCAGATGATATAATTCAGTATAAATGACATTAAAAACTCTACCAGTCTCAATGGGTGGGTGCACCCCTCGTGGTCCCGACTTCGTTGCTCATGTTCTCCCTCCTTCTGCTCCTCATTGGGACCTTGAGAGCTCAGTCCAGTGCTCCAGTGTGGGTCTATGTCTCTAACGCCATCCATCACCAGATGAAGGTTCTATGATGATATGGAAGATATTCGTCAGTTTTGCTATAGGATAGGGTCATTTCAGGTTCTTTATCCTCACTGTCCAGGGAACTAAATGGGGACCTCGGCTTGGGCTCCTGGGAGCCATTCTAGGTTCAAGGCTCTTGCCAACCCTAAGGTGGCTCCCTTATCTAAGAATTGTGCTTACAGTGGAGCTGATCTTTTGGGAGCTCACCAAGGCCAGCTGGACTGTGACGGAAAAAGCATGGGATATATCTGGTCTCTCTGAACATGGCAAACAATGAGGACTGATGAGAAGCTAAGGACAATGGCACGGGGTTTTGATCCTACTTAATGTGCTGGCTTTGTGGGAGCCTAGCCAGTTTGGATGTTCACCTTCCTAAATATAGACGGAGGGGGGAAGGACCTAGGACTTACCACAGGGCAGGGAACCCTGACTGCCCATTGGACTGGAGAGGGAGGGGGAGAGGAGTGGGTGGAGGGGGAGAAGGGTTGGAGGAGGGGGGGAAGGGTGGGAGGAGGGGGAGGGAAATGGGAGGCTGGGAGGAGGTGGAAACTTGTTTTTTTCCTTTTCTCAATAAAAAAAAAATCATTGAACTGCAAAAAAAAAAAAACTCTACCAGTAATCTTAAACCTGATAAAAAGTTTTTCATCAAAGGAAGAAGCAAAAATCAACATAAAATTTAGTATATTTTCTATATACCACCAACAAAAAAAAACTATCAGGAAAAAATGTCAAAGAAAAATTTCCAGTCATAATGGCTTCAAAACTAAATATTTGGAAAACAAAGCTAAGCAAGAAAGTGAATAATCTCTTTAATGAAAATTTTAGAAAAGTGAAGAAATTTAAGAAGGCATGCTCATGAATAATCAGAATACTGTAACTATAGCTTTAGTATAAAAATAATCTCATTTAATATAATTCCATCAAATTTCCACTTAAATTATTCAAAACCCTAGAAAAATAATATCCCTGCAATTCATATGGAAACACAAAACACTTTGACTATCTAAAGCAGTTCTTAACAAAAATATCAGTGCTACAAGTATCACACAGTTAATCTCCAATTATGCTGTGGGATAATGCTCTTGTACTCTGTAAAGACATGTCACTTATATTGGTTTAATAAAATGTTGACTGACTGGGGCTGGAGAGATGACTCAGTGGTTAAGACCATTGCCTGATCTTCCAAAGGTCCTGAGTTCAATTCCCGGCAACCACATGGTGGCTCACAACCATCTGGAATGAGGTCTGGTGCCCTCTTCTGGCCTGCAGGCATACACACAGACAGAATATTGCATACATAATAAATAAATAAATAAATAAATAAATAAATAAATAAATAAATGTTTTTAAAAAAATGAAATGTTGACTGGCTAATAGCCAGACAGGAATTATAGTTGTGATAACCTGACTAGGAGAATTTTGGCGAGTGGAGAGGTTCAATCTACAGTCACCACCCAGTAATAGAGGAAACAAGATGAAACTGCTGCACAGAGAAAAGGTACCAAGCCATGTGGCTGAACGTAGATAAGAATTATGGGTTAATTCAAGTTGTAAGAGATTGTTAATAAGAAGCCTGAACTAATAGACCAACCAGTTTATAATTAATATAAGGTCTGTGTGTTTCTTTGGGATTAAATGGCTTCAAGACCAGGCAGAAGTGAAACCTCTCTACACAATATTATAGAACCTCAAAATTATATTATACATTTCAAAAAAGATGGTACTGGCAGAAAACAGCCTTCTTCAGAAATGGAAAAGAAAAGAGGTTTTGGTATTAGTAATCTAGTACTGACACAGATATTCCATTGCTTGAAATATGCCCAAAGGACTCTACATCCTACTCTACAAATGTTTATTCAGTTATATTCATTGCTGTTCTATTAACAGCTAGAAAATGAGTACAACCAAAAATTTTCTTTATCTGATAAATGGATAATAAAAATGTAGTACATATACATTATGAAATACTACCCAGCTATAAAGTAAATAAAATCATAAAATTTATAAGTAAATGGATGAACCTAGAAAACAGTATTTAAGTGAGGTAACCCAAGTCTATTCAAAAGTTTCTCAGGCAAGGGTTTCTGGTTGTCCTGGAACTAACTCTGTCCTAGAAATGGGCTGACCTAGAACTCATAGAGATCAGTCTGCCTCTGTCCCCCAGCCCTAGGATTGAACACATGTGGTACCATACCTGGCACTGTTTACTATCTTAAGAGAAATAGCCAGGTGGTGGTAGTGCAGGCCTTTAATCCCAAAACTTGGGAGGCAAAGGCAGGTGGATCTCTTTAAGTTTAAGGCAAATCTGGTCAAAAAGAGCTAGTTTCAGGACAGGCACCAAAGCTATTCAGAGAAACTGTTTCAAAAAACATACATACACACACACATACATACACACACACACACAGACACACAGACACACACACACACACACACACACACACACACACACATATATATATATATACACACACACACATGTGTGTATGCGTGTATGCATGTATGTGAAATCCCTGAGTTTTGCATATGCTGAAGAGTCCAAATAAGTTCAAAAATTAACAAACAAAATTAGTGTTACTGCTAAACTAAATTTACTCGCTGGGTCACAGTGAGTAAATACTAATGTATCTATGATAAATGATTAGAAACAAGAAATAAAAACCATCTAGAAAACATGAAAAGACCATTTTTAATTGGGTTAATTAGCATTATAAAGTCTAGTTTCTTGAGTTCTTTGTATATTTTGGAGATCAGACATTTGTCTGATGCGGGTTTGGTGAAGATCTCCTCCCAATCTGTAGGTTGCCTTTTTGTCTTAGTGACAGTGTCCTTTGCTATAAAGAAGCTTCTCAGTTTTAGGAGGTCCCACTTATTCAAAGTTGTCCTTGTTGTCTGTACTACTCGGGTTATACGTAGGAGGTGATCTCCTGTGCCCATCTGTTGTAGACTAATTCCCACTTTCTATTCTATCAGGTTCAGTGTGTTCAGACTGATATTGAGGTCATTAATCCATTTGGACTTAAGTTTTGTGCATGGTGAAAGATATGGATCTGTTTTCATTCTTCTATAGGTTGACATCCAGTTATGCCAGCACCATTTGTTGAAGATGCTTTCTTTCTTCTATTGTATACTTTTAGCTCCTTTGTCGAAAATCAGGTGTTCATAGCTGTGTGGGTTAATATCCAGATCTTCTATTGGACATCTTGCCTATAATTCAGAATCCTAGAGAAGTGAAATAAGAAGGTGAACCCAAAGAAAAACATATAGTTATCCTCCTGGATTTTGGAAGGAGACAAGATCTAAAAGTGGAATGAGGTAGATAATTAATCAACAAAGGGTCAAATATCAAAATTTTTTAATAAGTTGAAAATCAGTTTTGTATTTAAATACTGAAAAAGCTTGCCTCCTGATCAATGGGTTTCAGTTCCTCATATATTAAATAAGTTTTTGGTAAGGACTTTTAAATTCTTATATTCAAAAGATTTAAAGAATACAAGAAAAAATACCACAGTTTGGTCTTGTACAAAAAGTCATAATAAGTCTTTATTTTAGTAATATCTAGTTTAATATAAGCCAAGAAAACAGCAAGTGTACTTTATATTACATTTGTTTCTCATATACTGTGTGTGTGTATGTGTGTGTGTGTGTGTGTGTAGTGCTCAGCAATATGTGTGCTCACCTCAATTGAGCCCCTTAGAGAAGGCCAAGTAAATAAAGGACCTATACAGCATTTCTGAGAAGTCAGAATATTTCCATGTACAAATCCATGTGGAAAATGATCTCCACATATATGAGGGTCAAGTCAAAAGGACTCAGTCAGGATCCACAGTAAGAAAGTGTGTGGATATCACTGCCAGTATTTACACAGGGAATTTGACAACAAACAAGGCCAAGTAGAAGCAAGTCCTGTACTGGATTACTAGGCAAACCATGCAGAAAAGTACCAATTTATAAATGCTTGGAGAACTATAGACTACAGAAAGCATGAAAAAAGATAACAAATACAAGATTCCTAACATTAAGGTTATGTGTTCACTTAGGAAGCAGCCAGTAAGAAAATAAAGTGTAAATATTCCAAAGACTGAACAAGGTAGAAAGGGCTTTGAACTTTATACACTAAACAAATCAACCATGTAAAAATATCAAGTGAAGTGAGTTCTACAATTCTTTTAAAAATCAATTATTTTTTCTGTATATTTTCTCCTATAAGTACATGACAGCTTTCAAGCTTTAGATTCTTTTTTTAAGTGAGAATGTCTGTAGAGGCCAGGAAACAAGAAAGAAGCCCACAATTTTAAAATTCCTAAACATAAGAGACAGGAAGGAGATGGATGAGATAGATGTGTATTGTCATTACAGAAATTTGAGAAAAAGTAAAGTGAAAGAGATGGTGACATAGATTCCAACACAGGAAGGAATAAGAGGTGTCCTTGAAGTGTTCACTTGGGAAACCATCTCCAAGTGGTCAAATTAAAGGTAGAACAATGAGAAAATGATATAATTTGAGTGTAGCAGCTTAAAGGTATGTTATTTTTCAACTGTTAGAAAAAGTTTGTCCTGAAGTCAGATGAAGATAAAGTCCAAAATAGTTTTTTTTCAAAATACGATATTGTTGGTCATGAACTACTGACATTTTGAAAATTTTTATTAGACACACATATTCTGCCAACTAATTTACCTAATTCTTAACAACAAACCATCGCTATCAAAAGATATGTATGAGATTAATTTTCAATGACCCTTCTTAGCTGCATTTTATCTTAAAATGGTAGATGGATAGATGTCATGCAATGTTCATTTTTTTTGTTTTAAGACAACGCCTTTAATCCCAGCACTCGGGAGGCAGAGGCAGGCGGATCTCTGTGAGTTCGAGACCAGCCTGGTCTACA